>NW_016690189.1:4280486-4289322 GCF_001604755.1 Lepidothrix coronata
TTCCATCTGCCCGGGGGGCTGGGAATTCCATCTGCCCGGGGGGCTGGGAATTCCATCTGCCCGGGGGGCCGGGAATTCCATCTGCCCGGGGGGCCGGGAGCTCCATCTGCCCGGGGGGCCGGGAATCGAACCCGGGTCGCAGCGGTGAGAGTCCTGCACCCTAACCACTAGACCACCAGAGGCCCCTTTTTAGCAGTAGATGCAATCTATTTGTCATCCATTTTCCTACTGCTTTTCATAAGAATGAAGCATTCATTTAGTCTCATGTATAAAATCCCCAAATACTCACAATTTTTGTAAAACATTCAGATGCAGAATACACCTTGAAAAAGGAATCTTGACATCCTTATTCATGCAAGCCTTGGTTGTAACCCTTGCTGCAGCTCTGAGCTAGTATTCTCTCCGTTTGTTCAAGATAGAACTGTGCAGAATGGGAATTTCTTCACCAAGTTCTGACCAGGAATAGAATGATCTCCTGGTGCATGAAGTGACTATACCATAAGACTGATCCAAGTTCTAGTGCATGCTCTGGAGACATCCCCTTTGGCTCCAATTCCAACTGATGGTCCGTCTTCTTCTACAGCTTTGGACAAGTTTGACTTCTTTATAGACAACCAGACAATTATTGGCAGTTCTGAAATAGAGCCTTGCTGACCTACTTTGTCCTTTGTTTCAAATGAAACAGTAGGCACAGAGAATAGTTCCAAAAGTTGCTAAAATTAAAGGACTTCCATTCTCTTTAGTGAAAGGAAACGACACCTTGCCACAGGCTTCTTAAACTACATTATAATATTATTTTCTTATTCTGCACGTTCTAGTCATGCTAAATGACTTCCATGATGTTCAAAGGAGTTTTAGCGCTGCCGCAATTTTTCATACAATGTTCATAGATTGTAAACTTGACATGCTGAGTTTGGTTTAGTTCTTATACACCAGACACAACTCATGAATATTAGAGATTAATGTTTTAGAAATAAATGACTTTGAGTGTTCTATTCACCCTATACCAGCGTGATTTTGTGGTCTATATGCTCTAGATAACATCTAGAAATACTGTTTTCATATTTAGCTTCTAAAATGTAGTTCTTCAATATTCTGTCTTGAACTTCAAAAGTAATAAAAACATTCTGACATTCCTAATTCCCAACTCAAAGACGGTAGTTTCAGATATTGTATTATTAACATGCTTAGCTGGAATGAATCAGAAAAACAAAATAGTTAGTGGTTCAATCAAATTTAAAAAGCTTATTAAAGTATCAAATCCATGTCTACCTAAGCCTTCATATCCTATTCTGATCATCTGGAAGCAATCCTTTATAATGTGCTCCAGGATGACCATCTTTGAGCAGAGAAGTTGGACTAGATGATCCACTGTGGTACCTTCCAACCTTACTTATTATACAGATTATAATGTGATTATGCAGACTGCCTCAAACAAACAAACAAACCCCAAACAAATAAATATGTAATTCTTAAGATATGAGAATCAAGATTCATGGCTAAAACAAGTCCTTTTTAAAGAAGTGGCAGAGAAGGACCATTTTTTTGTGTATGAGACCCAGCAACAGATTCCATTTCCGCACCGGGTCTGCCAAGAGGAATTCTGTACTGTGGACTTCACAAACAGGAGTCAAAGTTTCTGCTGGAATTTGTCATAAGAAAATATTTCAAACTGATAAACAAACATGATGGACTTTACTCAATGCTGTGCTTCTATGCAGTTGATTTAGGTGTTGCATGCAGTACCAATGAATATATGTGAGAAGAAGCTGGCAGAAAGCAGACTTCATTATTCCAGTTTAACCTTTTAATTTTTGAAGTGGAACCTTTTTCTGACTTCAAATGTCTAGCCTGACAGGGCACATAGCAGGTCAAAAACCAGAACATTTCTCATTTTTTAAGGTTACTCTTTCTAGATTTACTTACGTAAATGAATCCAGAGTAGGGCTATAAATTTAGATAATATTAATAAATCATGGACTGACTAATCCTATGACAATTGACTTCTTGAGTGCCTGAACACATTAAGTAATCATTTTTTAAAAGAAACTTTCTGAAAGGAACCTCATATGGTCATCATCATCATGGGTAGGCTTTGTGAACGAAGATTTGGGAAAAGCTCTACCCACATTTGTTACAAGCGCGCCGGTGGCTAAAAAAGCCAATACGAGACAGGCATATGGTAATGCACAGGAAACATCAACAGTTTATTTTCCCAAACTGAGGCACCTTGCAGAAGAGGTGCCTTGACTTCTTATGTAACTTCTATATTACTGTCCAATTTCTATGGTCTATCTGGCACATATGCAGAAATATTATGCTGCTCAGATAGGTTATAGTATACATATTCTGGTTTTCTTTCCTACTTGTGTGAAAAACAGCAGGAGCTCATGCACTGCATTACACCTGTGGAAAACAAGTGAAAATAAGAGAATAAGGCAGTTCTAAAATTTAAAGTAACAGCATATATCCTGCAATCTCTAGGCAGTGAAAAAAATCTCAAAATACAGGTTGTCCAAGGAAAACAAGGGGGTGGACTTGTTGATAAACAGTGTTGCAATAATAGCATGTCCTGTGGAGAAATGGAAGAGCTTTTATGTCATCTAGCCAAACACAGTAAAAATGAGTGAGGAGTGGCATTGAGGGTAAAGTTTGTATAATAATAGTCATCTATGACTTTTTGCAGCAGAAGTTAAAAACACAAGGTCTGCAAAATCTTTCCCAAAAACACTGGGTGTGTGTATGCTTTTTTGAAAATAAATTCAAAACAGGCCACAAATGCCATTGTGTCTGGACAAACAGATGGAAGAAATTCCAAAGAACTAATTGTATGAGGTTTCTTGAGAATCTCCTCCCAAGTATCTTTCTTAAATAATGATGGCTTTCAGACTTTAATTCTTCACTATTCTTCCCTTATTTAAAACAGCTGACAGTCAGAACAGGTTTTCTAAGCAGAGCTGGTAAAAAAAAAAGGAAATCTTAAAATTTTTCTTGTTTCTTCTTACAGACCTGCTTACTCAGGAAGTTCCCTAGCCTTTTTTCTGCTCCTTTTGACCAATTTTGCCCCTCAGACTCTTCTGAGAACTGACAATACCAAAGGGCAGACTGTGAACTTATCTCTGATCAGCAGAACAATCTCATTTCATTAGAAATTGGTTGGTGCTGAGTTGCAGTAGATCTAAGTGTCCAGTCTTCAAGATGACTGTCCTTAGGAGAAGGGTCAGGGCAAGGGACAGGACAATAGACCATCACTGGAATGCTAAAAGACTGCCATTTTCTTCTGAAGAGATTTAGTGTAGACATTCAAAATTCTAGCAAGAAATACATTTTTAAAATGTAAGAATCTTGGAATACACTCTTAAACCCACCAATGAACCACTGAAAAAATTAATTTAAAATTATGTTGGAGTTCTTTTATATCTATATCTCAAATATGAAATATTCTCAAACCTAAACAGTTGCTGTCCTTGGAACTCTGTCAGCTTGTGTGGATGTTACAACATGCCCCTGAAGGTAAGGGTAACTCAGATTCTTGTTAATAGATCCCTTAGGGCAAATTAGAGTGAAATGACACTGAATGAGCAGTGTTTGTAAATATATATACGTAGAGCTTATTTTAGAACAATTTGGTTGCAATGGAAAAGATTGTAGCCATTTTCGTTATTATCATCTATAGTAAGATGGCAATGTGAAAGTATAAAAATATCACTTAAGAAAATATATAAAAGAAAGAAAGAGAAAGAAAGGATATGAGTAGAAAGATCTTACCACACGTGGATCTCGCGGAGAGACTTTGTTGTGATTTCAATGTCTATTGGTCAAAGAGATGGTAGCAGTCTTGTTGAAGTGATGGTCACAGTCTGCATCCCTCAGGAGATGGGGAAAGCTAATGGAACATGGAGTCCGATGGATTAGTATACATTCAGGCTAGGTGGGAACGCCTTGGCACCTCCCCTGTGGAGGAAGGGGAAGTTTTACTGTTACAACACTTTTGGATCATGCGCAGTCCTCTGGTAGAAGGCCTCAGGAATGGGCCTGGCAGGGGGGGCTTCAGGGGTCCTTGATAGTTTATGACACCCTCTAGGACAAAACAGCTACCTCTCATGTCTGTGCAGCTAAGCCAGTTATTTCCCTATTAGACCTTCCCTTGGGGAAGGTGGTGGGGAGTTTTACAACTGAGCAGAATTCTGTAAGGGGGGACATTAACATGATAAAGAACACCATCCCATCTTGCAGGATCTGACCCTCCTCCCTAGGGCAGGAGGTGGGGGAGGAAGGATGAAAATCTGGCCTCAGCAAATGAATTGGTGGGCTATGACCTCCCCTTGCTGAACCCAGTCAGAGCTGATTTTCAACGGGCTGCTGAGAACATTTTTCTTTGTGGATACATTATTTTTGTCTCCCAGGCTTGTGAACAATAATTCCACCTTTATTTTATCTCAAGTTCCCATCAGGAGGCATATTCGAGGTTCGGCGTGGGCATTGGTGGTTGCAGATGAGCAGTTGCGTCTTTGCACAGTTTGCTACAGTGGACAAAAGTCCTTTGGTTACTTTAACAATGTTTAAGCCATTAACCATAACATTTCAGTCTCTCACAGTGGACAGCTTGAGCTGTCTTATCTGTATCTTCCGGCCAGCAATGTCTGTGTTAAGAACAGAGCCTGGAATCTTGTCTGATAAAGACCAGTAATACTCACATATTGCTCTAATTTAATTTGAATTAAATTATTTTAATTTAATTAATCTAATTAATTTTATTTACTTATTTTTTCAAATTAATGTAATTAATTCTATTATTGGAGGATGAACATATGGGACATTGTCCTTGACTAACAAAATTACCAAGCATTAAAAGGTCTCTTTTTTTGTTGCAGTGGCTAAACATGCAGTCAATGGTGGCAGCCTTTTTCACCGAAGGTAAAAACTACCAGAAACTGTTGCAGAGTCTGAACATAAAATGTCATTGCACGCAAACAGTTGCCTGATAATATTAAAAACAATCAAGATGGGATAAAAGTGAGAGATGCAAGCTTTTCCTTATGCATATTGATCCTTTCAAAACCTCTAGTATATTAGGAAATCTGGATCTGGAGTGTAATTAATTACATCATAAGGTTGCTGAGAGCTTCTGAACTGTATAAATGTACTAATGCAATTTGCATGGGAATCATGGGACAGTGGAACATATACAGTACAACATGTGCAGTGAATCTCATTTACAAAGGCAGAATTTCAAAGATAAGAGCGTGTGAGAAATTCCTCTCATCTAGACCTGATAGAAGAATGATGGTTCGCCTAAAGTAGCATACTGACAACCATGGTAGAACTGGACGTGTCTTGAATACGGTAGCTTTGTAACACAAAAAACATAAAAGATTTCTTATCCCTGTTGCTAACGATGAAAGACAGAAACAGAAAAAACTAGAGTTGAAAACTCTGACATTTCCTATCAAAGTGATTTTGTTTGGTGCTCAATGGGCAGAGCTGATCTTGCCTTTAAATTGAGGTAGATTATCGTGCTTCTCTTCTAGTAAAACAGCTCTGAATATCAAATCTTTGTATGTGTAGAACCAATTTCTTTCTATGCTTAGGAGAAAGGAAAACTTCAGTGATATCTGTTACTCCACTGACTGCAGAAATACCCATGCAAGGCAGCAATCTGTAGAGTTTTCCATGTGACAGAGAACAGTGGCAGGAGCACTGTGTTGATTTAGCAGGAGGGGTAGAGAGGTTTACTGGGGGATTGGTGAAGGAAAGACAGAGACATCGTCCTATTTTTTCCTTCAGCTTCCAAGCTTGATCTACTGATCAAATAGGAAATGGAAGTATCAAAATATCTGTGTGTCTCAGCACTGCCACAGCTGGATGGCTTCCATTGCTGCACTCAGACACTCTAATGTAGACCTACCCTGGCCATCTTTTGTTCTTTATTACTAGAGTTATACCTTTCATGTTGTGCTGGTTTTGGCTTGGGTAAAGTTAATGTTCTTCACAGTGCCTAGTAAGGGGCTGTATTTTGAATTTATGCTGAACACAGTGTTCTTAATGTAGAGATTATTTTGTTATTGCTGAGCAGTCCTTACACAGACCCAAGGCCTTTTCTGCTTTTCATAATGCCATAGTGGCAAGGAAGTTGGGAGTGTATAAGAAATGGGAGAAGACACAGCTGGGACAGGTGACTCCAACTGATCAAAGGGATATTGCATACCGTATGATATCAAGCAAAGTATATAAAGATGTGGGAACAAGGAAGAAGCGGGGGAGATTTGGAGTGATGATGTTTGTCTTCCCAAGTCATCATCCCGTGTGATGGAGCCTTGCTCTCCTGGAGATGGCTGAACACCTGCCTGCCCATGGAAAGCAGTGAATGAATTCCTTGTTTTGCTTCATTTGTGTGCCTTTTCTATTAAACTGTATTTACCTCAATCCATGAGTTTTCTAGTCTTTTACCCTTCCAGTTCTCTCTCTGATCTCACTGGTGGGCGAGTGGGTGAGTGGCTGCATGGTAGCTGGTTATTGGCTGGGGTTAAACCACAACACGTCTACTCAATTTACATCACATTTTGCTTGTTGCTCTTTTATCTTCAGTATCTTATTCTAGCTCAGTCTCTGAACAGCCAATAAATGCATCCTTGTATAATGCTGCAATTATGTATACCTATTTCTATTGGATTTATTTTATGCCATGTGAAATTAAATTAATTATAATTTTGTCCTGGTCTTGGCTGGGATAGAGTTATTTTTTTTACTAATAGCTGGTACAATGCCATGTTGATAACACACTGATCACAGAATTGTTTAAGTTGGAAAAGACCTTTAAGATCATCAAGTCCAACCATTGTTGCATATTTTAGTTGTTGTTCAGTAGTGCTTACCCTAAGTCAAAGACTTTTCAGCTTTTTGTGCTCTGCACTGAGGACATACACAAGAAGCCTGGAGGGAGCATGAACAGGACAGCTGGCCTGAACCAGCCAACGGGATATTCCATATCATAGAATATGGTGTCAAGTATACAAAATGGGAGGAGATGACCACAAGGGGCTGATCGCTGCTTATGCATGCATTGGTCAGCAGGTGCTGAGCAGTGATATTGTGCATCACTGTTTATTTTCTCTCCTTGCATTTTATTTCTCTCTCTATTTTTTAAAATCTCCTTTTTCATTACAATTATATTTTATTTTATTTCTATTAAACCATTTTTATCACAATCCATGGGTTTTACCTTTTTCAAGTTCTCCATTTCACCCCACAAGGTTGGGGGAAGCAAGGACATGGCTGTGTGGTACTTAGTCGCTGACTAGGTTAAACCTTTATTAACCTTGTGTCTTTGGAGCGGCTAGAAACAGAGGGTCTGAGGCAAGAGACAACAATAATAATTGACAATTGAAAGAACAAATTTATTAATTCAGAATAGAAATAATTAAGACATGGCGAATAGGATAACAGTTAATAAAATTTGTGAAAATACAATAATAATAAATCAGAGATTTCTACTTATCTGTTCCTTCAGTAAAATATGAAAGTGAAAACTTGAAATCTGGTAAGAATTTTTGATTTCATATGAGGAAAGGTTGATATAGCTGGGCCTATCTAGTCTGAAGAAGAGATTACTGAAGGGAGATCTTATTAATGCATATAAATATCTTACCAGTAGGTGACAAGAGTATGGGGTCAGACTCTTTTCAGTGATCCCCAGAAACAGGACAAGAGGCAGTGGACACAAACTTAAATACAGGATATTCCCTCTGAACATGAAGAAAAGATTTTTTACTCTGAAGGTGAGAGAGCACTGGGACAGGTTTCCCACAGTTTGTGGGGAGTCTCCTTCTCTGGGAATATTAAAACCCCAACTGGACACAACCCTGTGCAACCTGCTCCAGAAGAATCTGCTTCTATGGAGGGGGGGAGAGGTGGGGATGGCCGGACTAGTTAATCTCCAGAGATCCCCTCTAACCTCAACCATTCTGTAATTCAGTGATTCGCTGATCTTATATGGTTAATCTAAAGCACTTGAGTGGCCACAAAATGGCCAAAAGTCTCTCAGAAACTAAAATAATGGAAGTTTATCAAACTGACATGTTTAGATTGTCAAGTGAAACAGGTCCTTCTCATGTTCTTTACCACAGAAATTAGTTCCTGATACTTTCCGCCTTAACTCAATTTTTGTCTCATTTCTACCTAAAAATACCCACAGATGAATCATATCAGTAACTCTTCATTTTCCAGTGTGACAGCAACACATAATAAACATTCAAGAAAAAAATTCTATAACTTCACTGAGAAGTCCAAGAGAAAGGTTCACTCCTACAAACGTACCACAAGGCATAATAGTGACTGCTGTAAATACATGAATTTTTCATAGAATCAGTATTTTACCTGTGTGTAAATTGGAAAAGAGGGGAAAAAAGGCCTTCAAAATTACTAACTTAACTTGGAAATGTGGCTTTTATTACGAATTATAATAAATATGTCTATGTCTAAAATTCAAAGTTTGCTTGGATTGAAATTTCATAACTCACTTGTGGAAAATTCAAATTGACCTTTGACCTTTTGTGTTTTAACTTTAAACTCAAGTTTCAATTTGTTTCCTTCTGAAATAAAATCCTTGAAAACAACAACAAAAAAAAAAGTGATCAGGCTCCCAGAATTTGTGCAAAACAATCTGAATAGCTTTTTTACAAAAATTCTAACCTGGTCTTTTTTTTTTTTTTTTTTTTTTTTTTTTTTAAAAAAAAAAAAAAAAACCTTTTTTTATTTAAATTTTATTTAAAAAAGAATTTTATTTTTTAATTAAAGAAATAAAAAAAAAAAAAAAAAAAAAAGACCAGGTTAGAAT
>NW_016690189.1:4289332-4492585 GCF_001604755.1 Lepidothrix coronata
TTTGCTTGGATTGAAATTTCATAACTCACTTGTGGAAAATTCAAATTGACCTTTGACCTTTTGTGTTTTAACTTTAAACTCAAGTTTCAATTTGTTTCCTTCTGAAATAAAATCCTTGAAAACAACAACAAAAAAAAAAGTGATCAGGCTCCCAGAATTTGTGCAAAACAATCTGAATAGCTTTTTTACAAAAATTCTAACCTGGTCTTTTTTTTTTTTTTTTTTTTTTTTTTTTTTTTACTTCTTAATATAAAAAATAAAAGCCTTTATTAATTCAAATTTAATCTAAACCTGTACTCCACACTCATTACTTCTTTTTTTTTTCCTCTTTATATTCATTTAATTTTCTACCTTTAACTTGATGGAAAAGGAAACTTGTTTCACATAATGGCACAGTCAACCTCTGTTGGAAGCTGACATTGTGCTACACTGTTCCCCAAATAGTCATTTACAATGTCAAGTTTTCTGCCATCCTAAGTAAATGTACTCTAATTTATTTGCACTTGACAAAATGTTTCAAGCTGATAGACAGCTAGTTGAGAAGCCTAAAAGTGTTTTGAAGAAAATCTTGAAAACTTTCTTTTTTTTCATTGCTCAGGGAGTTAAAAATTATACATCCATACATAAGAAACAATTTTGCCTTTTAGTTCAGTAAGCTGATTGGGTCTATAACTCATTTGACTTAAAATATAAATTTCCAGATTACAACAGGGAGTCTGAAAAAATCTAAAAAAGATTTCTGTGATTACAGAAAAACTGCAAGGAGACAGAAGGAATGTCTTTTCCTCTCCCTATGGAAGATGGAGCAATGGAAAGGCTTGAAACAAAACAACCAAATGTCAAGCTTTAAGATTCCGACTTCTTACTTCACATTCCAGAGTTAAAAAAAAACAAAGCCCAAAAAAACCAAAAACCAAGCCCTGTTATAGGAAACCTTAAATCTCTTCTTAATTTTTTTCCCTTTATAAACAAAAAGGGCTTTGTCTGGAAGCTCTTAAAGATCCTCCATAACCGTTCACATATTTTGTCCAATATATTTACTTAGATTCAAGATGAAGTGAATTCAATTAAAAAAGCTAAATATAGGGCTTTATTGCAAATCAGACTATTTACTTAATACACAGAAATATCTTTCATGTAGTCATGAATATCTGTACGTGTTGTGCTTGCATATTTATCACTGCTAACTTACAAAACACTTATTTAATTTAAACTTCAAATATATAATGTATCATATTTTTCCAATCCAAAAGAACATTGTAATTTTATCTTGCAGAAGAAATCTTTGTCATTAGAGACAAAACTTCTGCTTATAGTGGCAAAATTATTTTGAATTCATCACAGTTTGTTATATTGAGCAATCTGTAATTATCTCCCTAATTAGTTTTAAAAGTGATTAGATTTTTTCTCTCTGTGTAATAGGAAACAAAAAGGCAAGTTTGAATTACCTATTTATTCAGAGAGCAAAACCAGTTTGGATGTATATAAAGCAACTTGAAATCATTTTACTTATGAACTCTCCTGGTGGAGTCTGTCATTTTAGAATACATTTATCAGGTATTAATATTGGTTTAGGTGCTGATCCTGTAAACATTGATCTAGTTAAATAATTCCATACTTTGGGTGATGTGAGTAAAAGTTAAGATAGGACTTAATTTTCTGCAAACAAGAAAAATAACAATCATATGGATTTATAACCAGAAAGTTATACTTAGTGATGTGATTCATCTTACAAATTTTATAAATTATCTAGAAGCTAAGCTAACATAAAAAAGTATGTGGGCTTGATGAAGGACTCACTGGGGTTGAGTTATAAGGAGAGCAGAAGTTCCCTTTCTTAGTATAGCACTAATGATAACATAGAAGTAAACTCAGGACAGAATGAAAATGTACATTCGAGGAAGGTCAGTAAATGCAAAAAGAGCTGTGGGTCATTTCCCTGTTCAGATGTAGAAGGTGGTAATGTAGAATATCATAAATTGAGGACAAAAATATAAAAATTTGGCTACTGATAGAATGACAGCAATGTTACATCTCCCATATCCTTTCTGCAAAGCAATCAGTTCACTTGAGAGAGTCAATTCATAGAAGTCCCTTCTGTGTATATAAATTTCCTCTATCATGTGCAAGAAGAAGAAGGTATCTCAGGATGAATCTCAAATACCCATAAAACTGAAAAAGGGTTCTGCTATAAACAGCACAGAGTTAAATAGTATGGAGAACATGAAGAGAGTTGTGAACCATAAATCCAGGCTTTTGGGGTAGTACCTTACTTCAGAAAGATCCTACAATTTCTGGAAGTTCTCTATTAGCAGTGGTGAATTTGAATACCTTTCTAAGTAACAGTTTGGTCCTTACAGACTCATCTGAAAAATGAGGGTTGAGGCCCCTCCCCTTACAATGTGTTGTGGGAGGCACACCCCAGGGATGCAGGGTGAGGCATTCTGTGTCTTGGAGTCTCCAGAGGTACGCTGACGCACATGAGCAGTGTGTACACTACTGTCATTGGTCCAGGTGAATCACATGCCCCCCGAGGGTATGTAAGAGATTCTTTTTCCTTCAAATAAAAGATTTGGCTGCTTGCAATCCTAGCTGCTCGGTCATGTCTTATTATATTATATTAATAAGCCATAATGTGTTGCAGTGCATCTAACTCAGTATTTTAAGTAACACAACAGTTGACCTGAGGGCTTGCAATGTGCATCAATCTCTAACCCCGTGAACCACAGAGGCAGATACCCAAACAAGAATTTCACTCCACTTCTCAAATATAGGGACAATATGAAAGCAGGAGACAGTGACACTTTGGTGCTAAAGCCTTCCCTCCTTTTCTGCAGCAGTCTTTCCCAGTCTTGTCATTCTTCAAGTTGGAACACAACGAGACTGAAAGTGGTGTCAGGTCAGAACAAGGGTAAACAGCTCTCTCTTCTTCTCCAGCTTGGTTAGCCAACATTTGTCTTAATGACATGTCTGGCAGAGGCAAGAAAAGCCAGCAGCTTGGCGATGGAGATACTATGTACCATTTCAAGATGTTTTCTGATAATACCCTGGACATTATTAAGCTAGATATCCATTACCTGTGAGACTTTGAAGCACATTTTAGGAAATGTGTGGAGTACTAGGAGTGTTCTAGGAAAATGTTAACTGAGATGCTATTACCTGGACCCAGACTGACTATGACTGCTGACAAGCTGAGCTATGTTGTGAAGCTCCAAAGCCTCCCACTATAGAGCTTTGGCAGTTAAACCTTGCTTTCAACAAATTTGGACTGCTTTGTTAGTCTAAATTTTTAAGAAGTGGTGCTTTTATTCCTATTCCCTTGTGAGTACGTTAGCAATGTACACTGCAACACACCACAGGAGGGATCATTTACCCACCCACTAAACAGCTCTATTGAGTAGAAAGGGTTGCAGTGTTTCCTTCTCCTTCCTCAAGCCATTCAGAACCTTAACACTTATGGAAGAGTTTAGACCATCTTGATGTAAAAGTTAAAAACAGATAACTTGACAGGTTTGGGGAAAAAAATAATCTTTTTTTTCCCTGACTATGGAAGAGGTGTGGGCCAGAAGCCTTGGCTTTTGTGGCTGAGAAACCTATTTGCATTGTAAAAAATATGTAGTCAATAATATAAACTTCTATTAATTTAAAATTATATCCCTAGTTATATCTCCTTTCAGTGTGACCCAGACTTCTTTGGGCTATCGGATGTATCTCACTAGGGAAAGAGAAGTAATCTAGTCTCCAGAGGTGCACAGCCCTTCTGAACTGAGTCTTCAATGCAGCTGCAGAACAGCGGACTTCCAGAGAAAGTCAATGTGACAGGATGGTATCATGGCACACCAGCTGCCTTAATAATTACTAAGATGGTTTATGTTTTGTTTAGTCAATATTACATCACTAAGAGTTTAGAATAATGCTTTGAAAGAGGCATGAACATTTGTAAAAATGTTGTTTGTTTCCTGCTTTATTTAAGAAACTCTCATGGTAAATCTGCAAATGATCTTCCTCCCTGCTTAGGAAGCAGAAAATTAAGCAGGTTGACTATTTCAGCCATCCCTTAGTAGTTTAACTCCTCTTTAATTGCACCAGTTGATTTACTTAAAAAAAAACTGGGGTTAAGCCCAAACTAAATTGTCATGTATGAAAATCAAAGGCTGAAAAGTATGACTGGAACAGGTGGCACTGAAGGCATCATGGTTTGAGAACAGCCAAAGAGTTATTGGTTTAATAAAAATGAAAACTGAATAACACTCAGAAAATTTTGCAAGAATATGAATGAACAGAATTAAGGATATTATTGTGAGTCAGTTAAAAGTAAAAATATGCCTGTGTTACAAAAGAAGTAAAGGTAGAAATTACTTTTGAAAAATAAGACAAGGGCTTTATTTTGGTGCTTTTCTGTTTTACAATTTGTTGGGTGCCATATAAAAATGCTAAATGAAACTCATACTGAAGTGTACATGATGTTTCGTGTTGCCAACGATGTTGTGATTCCATGTGTGTTGGCAACTGTGTATTTCTCCTTGCCTAGTCCCCTGCCCAACTGTCTCCCTCCTCCTTCCTCCACCCTGAAAATAATGAATAATTCAATACTGAAGGTTTTCTTCCATATGGAGTAATGTAATACAATCTGATCATTAGAACAATTACATTTTGTTCATCCCTGAGGAATCTTCCCATAACATGCCATAATCTCAGTCCTGTAGTCTCTTCCCGTAGGCTTCCTTGGGACATTTGCATGCAGAAACTTGCACCATCATGCATGAAAGACTTTAGGTTCAAATAAACTCCGAGTATGGTGTCAACATTCATAGTACTGTTACAAACTTAACTGCACCACTGAAATCTGCTGTTAGGATTCAACAGAGGGTTTCCTGTGGCTTGAAATTTGGCATGCAGGATCTCAATTTATGAGCACATTTTAGAAGTGTGAGTACTGACAGAATCAAACCAGATTAACATCAGTTTTACTGATGATACTTGAAAAAAACTCAATAGAAGCAACAAAATATGTAGCAAAGTAGATGTCCAGTATTTCCAAAAAGAAAAAGTAAAGATAATAAAGGAAATAAAAAAATCTTCAATATGTTTTTGTTTTTCAAAATCCCAGCTTGTATCGGAAGATCTAGGTTCTAATTTGTTTCTGTTACCAGAGAAAATCAGTGAGGTAGTAAAGGATACTTCAAAACTTGTTAATTGTTTTGTCCTAAACAAGGTAGTTTTTTACTTACAGAATTTCTGAACTCCGTTTTGTCAAACTGTCTTGATTAGGCATGTCTTTCACTCACGCTACTGTGCAAGGGCACGAAGACTTCTAATTCTTACCAATGTCAAAGTGTTTCTGAAGTCATTATACAAGATTAGGACAAAGTAGATTAGATGCTTTGGAAGAGGGTACGTGGGGCAGATAGAAAAATATATTTGTAACCTTTTGAGCTAAGCAGCCCTCCTGTCTTCTGCAAATGTCATTTTACTCTCAAAATAAAACCTGAAAGTTATTCGGTAATAATAGCAAGATACCCTTACTATGAACTATGCCTAACCAGCATAATGCAGATATTTATGATGCAAACAAGCCACAATGTTCCCTTCCTTTTTGAAACTTGTATATAGTTTGATAGTCAGTTTTGCAGATCATACTAACCATATTTAAGCCAAAACAATCAATGAATATGTGCTGTGCAGCAGGTTTGGTCAGTCATGCTTGTCAATCCTTTGCCTCAGATTATTGAAATCAGAGAAATTATTGAGCTGGGCTCATCTGGATTCTAGCCTGCACAGCTTGATTTTATTCCCATAGAAACTCAGATCTAATAATGAAGGGAAGGAGTATGCACCTCAATCTTAACTTCTAATACAATCAGGTCACAGATTAGCCATATGCCCACTTCAGGAACTGGGAGGCACATCTGGGGTCCCACAGTGTGTAGGACTAACAAAGACTAGGTAAATTGGTTGACAGATTGATCAGATTTATTTCTGCACAGATATTTTTATGTTTTTATTTCAGCTTTTTCCATAAACATATACTTCAAGGATGCAAGCATTTTGATGCCACAGATTGCAACACAGTTAAAAACAATCAAAAAGCCCTAAGAAATGGCAGAAACTGAAATGTTATTACTCTTCCTAATATTTAATTTCTAAATTTACATAGTTAAACCACAATGGATTTTTTGCTATTAATCTTGGCCATTTGAAAAATGGAACATATGGTTTGACACATACAGTTGTTCCTATGTTAAGGAAATCAGATACCATTCCAAGTGAGATGTGGCAGGGAAAAGAAATATGTGTAGTGGTGGAGGTGTTTAAAGGAAGTCTTCTGTTTGCCCCAGTAGCTCCTAGTCTATCATATATCATCCACTTCTACTTGCATCTACTCAAGGAAAGGTGCAGCAATTTATTATTAAAACCATGTACCAACATTACTATGTCCAAAATGTTTTCATGTGTGATTCAATCCAAGTGGGAAAAATACTGTCTTTGTATGCTGAATTACAAAATAATCAGCTAAAGATCTCTTCAGTTCTACTGACACAAGTAGCTGTTTATAATATATCAGGATAAAAATGATCAGAAATATTTCAAATTTTTCTTGCACAAATAATGCAATTTTCATTATTCCCCATTGTATAAATAGGATATGGTTTAGGATTTTTTTCAGTTATACATATTTCAAAAATTGAATTCTCTATCTGTAGGTCTAAAATTGAGTTTAAAAATCATAAAAATGGAATTAAAATCTTCAGTATGACCAAAATGTGTTGATTTGATAAGCCTCGACCTATTTGGGTTATAACTTGCTTTGAAGGACTTTTAAAAGGTTTCTGATTTGATTTGGAACAAGGGAAGATATAAAAACCATGAAAAATTTTGTGAAATAGAAAATCTTGATCTTGACCAGTCTATTCCAATTCCTGCTATCTAAATCCCATTGTTGTTCAAAGTGCAAGTTAATTAAGTTTCTTTGTCCCATAAGTGTGTTCAATGACTTCATATTTTTCTTCAGAATATTCTTGATCTCTGACGCAGCCATCCAGGCCTAGCTTTGGGTTTTATTGAGGCTTTCAGCCTCTTCGAAAGTCATACAAGTGGAGCTGTCTCTGTTTGCCAGATTGGGTTGCAGTTCTTGGCAAAAGAAAAAGCAGAATAAGAGGCAATTTGACTTCCACCCACTTTTTGTACAGTCTCAACTACTGAAAGCACTTTCTCTCTCGCTGATGAGGCAAAAGAGAAGATAACTATCTCACTTTATTTCCCTACCTGTCACAGAATCACGATGATGTTTTGGAAGAGGGTAAAGATAAAGTATTTCATGGGAGTAAAGGAAGGAAAATGGAGGAAGAAGACACTGCAGGAGAGTAAAGGTTTATGCTAATGCAGCTATCACTGAAAATTTCATGTTTTAAGGTCATAATAGTATCTATAGTTGTCATGGTTTAGAAATGGTATTCCCAAATTTAATGCTCCCTCTAAAACGGAAACGACAAGCCGCTTCTCACCCCTCATTCCCTCCAGTGAGAGATAAAAGGTAAAGGTCCCAAGCTGAGATAAAAATTTACTGGAAATAGCAATAAGAAAATTAACAGTAACAGTAACAATATTAATAACAAAAGAATACAAAAAAGGGTGATTTACATGCAAAAAATGCTCACTGACCCATCCAGCATCATGTGACCCCCCAAGACAAAGAACAAAATGGTGTTGGACCTTCCACACACCACCTTTTTCTTCCTGACCATAAGGCACAACCCCCTCCTTCTGGGAAGTGAGAATCCCTTTCGTCCCCCAGCCATGCCATAAGGTGGTACAGAATAACAACACACAGACACACACACACACAGACACACACGTCTACAGGCTCTGCCCCCTCATGGATACTGTGAAAAAATTAAATCTGTCCTGGTTGAAAACCAAGAGTATACACATATATATAAAAAAAAATTGTATCCAAGAAGACTAGAAGGCGTTATTTGAGTTATTTATGAGAATGTCTTATTAATATGAACAAAAAGAAACCAGGATCTTTAAACTCTGGCTTGAAAGTCTACTCATAATTTGTTTTTCTTTATTCAGTAAAAATGCTGTGTCATGTTGAATCCTATGGTTGTTGTTTACAAATAAACTGAACACCTTGACCACAGAGATTTCTAGAAGAGTGGAAATATCAACAGGTCATTAATTTGCTGAAGTGCAAGATTCAACAGATATTAGGAGACTTCATGTTTCTGAAAAAACATCTTATGTAAAATATAATGTATTTTAATATAATTTTGAAATCTATGTAGTTGAAAAAGTTCTGTTCTATCATACTACTTTTTAGTGTATAGTCTTTCCATCATGGAAACAAATCCCCAAGTAGTATTTAGTATTTTTTGCTTTTTTTATAACAGATCGAAACATACTGACATTAGTAAACTTACTAACAAATATGTAGAAAATAAAGTTTGGGCGTTTTTCTCTTCATGGTTTAGACACTTTTGTAGGATAATAGAAAGCCCCAAAGCTAGTGCTGCAGCATGTTGTTAAAAATGTGGGTTTGCTTGCGTTGCTTATATTAGGTAGGTTTTTCTGTCTATTGAATGAGAAATGGATGAAATAATTTTCAGTGTTTACTATGGCAAGGAAAAGCAGTAGTTGGACCTGATGGATTTTCTACTGTGTGCCCATCAATTCAGTGGCGCCAGTCCTAAGCAGCTATTATTAGCCAAGGAAAGATTTCATAATATTCTTGTCTACAGTTTGTATCTGAGGTTTACCACATACTGTAGTGTCACCCTTTACAGACTGAACTGTGTTGAAGTTACAAGAAGGCTTTCATGACTGTGCATGAAAGCATGGACTGTATAGAAGTGGTAAGTAACTCGTAGAAAATAACTTATTTAACTGGGAATTTTTTTCTGGTTTTCAGTTCTCTAAGTAATTTTTTTTTCTAAACCTTTATAAACTTGAATGTCTTCATAACTCACTGAATTTTTATTTTCTTCAGAAAACAATTAAGTTACAAAAAAAGTACTTTGAAAATATAGAAAATCCTGTGAACAGTCACTTTTACAAGGAAATCTAAATCAAATTAAAGAGGTGCTTACAGAACAATCCAAACATCAATGCTAACAGCAGGCATTTTAGAAGATATCAGGAAGACATTAGACAAACCAAATAGAATTTTGAAGGGTAAAATGCAGGAGATATTTGGCATGATTCCTTTCACATACAAAGCAGAGTTTGTCCTTGTAAACACCTACACTGACAGGCAATATGAGTTACGCTTGCATTTATTTACTTATGTTTAACTACGTTCCTTGGTTAAAGGACATCATGTTCTTACATTTCTGAAGAACATAATGTCCTGAGGGTTTGCTCAAAATATGTTTTGAATTTTTTTAATATTTATTCCACTATTGCATTTGCAATATGTTAAAGAAAGCCCCATTTTATCATATTTCCTCTTATTTGGAGATTACCACCAATACAATTCCAGCCAAAGGTTACTGTGGCTTTGTAGTCTTCTTTAGGTTTTGCTTTTACAAATCTCCATATTATTTTTAGTGAATTATGTATTTAGAAGTGTATTTTTGTGCTTAGGTGAAGAACAGTAACAAAAGGACAAAGTTCAATACATGAAAATCAAAGGTAATTTTTTATGCATTCTCTATTACATAAATTGCATAATGCAGAATATGTTCAGATGATAAGGCAAATTTTTGAGGTCTTTTTGGTTAGATACCAGATACTTCATGACAGTACAAACATAACACCCTCTGGCACCCTATCAATCTTCATTTTTTTTTAACAGATCTAGTAGACCACAGCACACAGTCTAGACCCTCTACAGGGAGTTGAAATCT
This sequence comes from Lepidothrix coronata, assembly GCF_001604755.1. Taxonomy (NCBI): domain Eukaryota; kingdom Metazoa; phylum Chordata; class Aves; order Passeriformes; family Pipridae; genus Lepidothrix; species Lepidothrix coronata. Next base: position 4,299,184 of record NW_016690189.1, read on the forward strand.
TACTTTTCCAACAGGTGATCTTAGAGCTGCCTGAAGCAAATGTAGATGCTATATCACAGAAAATAGAAAGACACATACATCACTTAAAAGGAGGTTGAGAGCAACCCATCTCTTCCAGGAACAGAAACCCACAGAGTGAGAAAGAATTTACAAATTAAAGAAAACCCAAGAATAAAAAGCTAGCTTTTCAGGAGGCTAGAAAAATGCAAGGAGCTGCCTGGCAGTGTGTAGAGATTTCAATATGTTGTGCTCTGTAGTGTTCATGATGGCCGTAAAGATTTTAGAATACAATGGATTTGGAAAAAAACCTCCAAAATCTGTCAATATTTTTATTATTATAGCTAAGGAAGTTGGATTGCTTGGGTTCAATGGATATGTAATTGCTCAGGAATGTTTCTAGAGTTATAGTCATTTAATCCATTTTGACTTATAGATGTGGCTTTGTTTATTATTTATTAAGCTAGCTGATTTGCAACATAACCTCTGTTTTCTAGTCAGTCCCTCAGAGTTTAATCAATGTTTTTACATACCAGATGCGTAAAAAAATCAATTATATCTTATGACATCATGAATGTATTTTCAAAAGGAAATAATAAAAATTAAAGCAGAAGATTAGCTTTTCTGTTTATATATTCTGTTTATATATTCTGTTTATTATTTGATTTATTGTTTTAATATTTCCTTTCCAGTTTGTTCACACCAATCTTTATGAATTTTCATGTTATGTCTGATTCCTGACTTGCCTATCTACTTTTTTCTTTTTTAATTCCTGTTTCTTTTTCTACCTGGTGCTTCCTCAGCTCAGTCTTCCCATGACTGCCTCACATACTGCTGCTCTCTTAAAACACAGACATTTAGATTTCACAAAGTTTGCAGACTTTCCTGTTCCTTTATGATCTGTACTTTTCCTTGACTGTTCCTGTGTCATCTCACTATGGAATGTTTGGGGAATACTATAATCCAGTGTTACTTCATGTAATTTACAGAGTGTGAAGAAGAACAAAGGCACAGTTTTGGCTGAGTTATGAAAAATACCTGTTACAAAGTTATAGAAAAAAAGGATAAAAAAGGAAAAAAACAGAAAGCTTTTTTCAGATGCTCTCATATTGGGTAAAAAGTTTCAAAATATTGCAAGACAATTGATCAAATCCAATTGGAAGTGATAGAGTCACGATGATGTCAGGTAATACACAAAAATAAGAAATTACTTTAATAAGTTTCTTTAGTTGTGATTGTCTATGAAAATGTTCTATTTTTTTCCTTTGGCTACTCATAAAAATTTACAAAACAGCCCGCAATAGTTCATCACATGGTAGTTCAAAAGTAAGCAACTTTAATGACTTTTGGAAACATCTGTCAGAAAACTGTGTTCAGTACCAAAAGAGACTAGACAAATATCAACTTGCCTTAATATTTAATATAGAATATTACATAGGATGTGAAAAAAACATCTTCTAATGAAAAATGTTTTATCCTGCAATGTAGTTTGGGAAGTATTGAACTTCACAGTGAATAAAAACCAAATGTTTCAGTAAATCTTTAAATGCTAAACAGTAAAAGCCACCTAAAAAATACAGTTAAATTTTATCCTTTTACTAAGAGTTTAGGGTTTTTTTGTTAATAATGCAGTGTTCATTGATAGTGAAAAAAAATAATTTTAATAGAATATTTAGCAAAAAAAGTCAATTATTAGAAAAAGCATCTGCTTTTAATAATTTATGTTAACAGGCTCTTAACAGATACAGAGATAGCACTTTTATTAATATTTAACACTTAAAAACCTTTCAGCAGCTAAAAAAGAAAGTTAGACTATACTGCTAGACAGAAACTGGAGGATTCCTTCTATTGTATTTCACGTGAAACTGTTCAGTGACTGAAAAGTAACTTTAGAAATACCTTTAAAGCCTAAGTAGCAAGAACAGTATGTATGATACTACACATCCCCTGTCTCTTCACACCTGAAAGAACGTATTCCTGATGACAATCACTGTAGTGTTCCTTTGTTCCTTCATTTATCCCAGTCTTTGCTCAATGTCCCCTCTCTCCCTTGACCTACCACCAGTCAATATTTCAAGCAGACAGTAGTTTTGAGACAGTATTCTTGAGAAAGGGCTCCTTCATGAGATTTTCTTTCAATTCAGGGAATATGTTAATGGAGCATGTCACGGGGGCTGTGTGTGAATGCTTGGATGTCAACAGTCAATTGCACTGAGCAGTGAGACAGGAGTGTAACTTCTAAGTGCTTTTGCATGTAGCATTCTGGACATTCATCCTTTAATGCTTCATAAATTGATATCATACTCCACTTTTTCAGACTTTATCTCTTAACAATTGAAGTTTAAGCTTTTATACAAAACAGAAAGTGTCACCTTTTACCTGTCCAAGGTAACCCTGAATGTGATTAGTGGAGACAGTGTTGATACAGTCTGAATTTATCACAACTATTGAAATACTTTTCATATAATCTCTTCTGATTAATTATTTTTACCTGATTCCCTCATGATCTCTGGAGAATGGACAAAGGCTGCTGCAACTCAAGAGTTGTTCTTTTTCAAGAACTAATGTGGAGGTATTTCCCAAAACTATAAGGAAAATACATATAATTCATTTCTGGCTGGTCCAAACCTTGAGCAACCTAAAATAAATTACCTCTGCTTTGAGCAAGATGTAGGACCAGACAACTTCCAGAGGTTCCTACCGACCTGTATGAATTTATGTCTATACATTATGTTAGATACATATATGTTATTTCTATAGATAATGCACCATGCCTCAAGCAAAGAAAAAAAAATAGTTAAGCGACTGATGGGGAATAATTTTACATAAAAATACAATTCCTTCTTGGAGTAAATTTGTCTGACAAATCACCACAGAAAGGGGTGCAACAGCCAGAAATGGAAGACATAAGGGAGAGAATCTTTATTCCAATCACCCAGCAGCTGGTTTAAACTGCAGCTAATTTCATGCTAAATATGAAGAGATGTAATTTAAAAATAGTTTTATGAGAAAGCATTTTTTTAACCACAGGGTTTGGAGAAATGAACAAAAACGGATTTGTGAGTTTTGAGATATATTTTGCTAGCCAAGTCGAGGATAAATCCTACCCTTTCTCACAGTTAAATCCATCAGGTTGTGCTGAAGGTTAGGAACATGAAAGAAAGACAGAATATAGCAATAGGGCATATAAAATGGATGTGCTCTGTCAGATCGCATCTAGTTCAAGTAAATATTTTGTGCAGTATGTCACCCTGCAAAAGTCAGGGGTTAGTTTTAAAGATTGCCTTTTATACAGAGGCATCTAGGACTTTTTTTGTTGTTTTTTTTTTTTTTGTCTCCAAAGAGAGGCAGGGACATCCAGCAGAACTAGCAATAAGCTTTTACTATCATGCACTTGGCTGTGTACATTTTGTTAGAACATTTATGTTTTCAATTGTTTTCATACACACTCATTTAAAATGTAGCCCATCTCCATTTTTTTATTATGATCTTTATATTTTCTTCTGAATTTTTAGGGATATAAGGTTTTTAACTGCAAACTCCTATGACACACTAGTTCTGTAAGTTACTCCTGGTGTGTACTTGATGCAGGGTTAAAAGAGTGAAGAAAAATTTGAATTTTTGAAAACTTTAATTGCCTATTGAGCTTGGCTAAAACTGCTGGAAAATTCCAAAGGGTCACCAGCAGCCGTGAATATGTCTTGCCAGGACAAGATTTTAAATCATGTGAAAATTATATCTATTGATTCCATATGCAATGAGGTAGATTAAAATCAGGTGCAGGATTTCCCTTCCTCACAGGAACCCAAAATTCAGGGCTTTAAAGCAGCACCTGCCTAGCAGCATTACTTGCTTGACTGTGTGTTCGAAGTTGGATTAGTCAGCACCTTTATTTTCATAATTTTCCAATGCCAGGCATTTAGTTTACTTCTTGGGGGCTTAGATATATACTTTCCTTGGGAAGATGTTGCCCTAGGTACTAATTAGAAAATCTGTAAGGAGACAATTTTTGCTACTTATTCACAAAGAACATTTTTCTTCTTGAAAATTGAATTGCTTTTCTTTCCAGTCTGATGAGTACATTTTTTTTTCTTTTTTTTTCTTTTTCTGAATAGCTGCATGATTTTCCTGTTAATTTCACTGCTCATAACTCATTTTTTGGCCATCGTCTCCATCTCCCTGTTAAGTGTCATACTATAGTGGGAAAAGCAATATGCTCATCTTACTGGTGTCTATCGAGCTCTATGCCTCTACCTACCGTGGTGTCCTGGCAATGAACACACAAAGCGTATGAATCTAAGCAATTTGGCAGGCACCTACTGACCTCTGTGGGAATAATTGTTTCATCTAGATGAGAATTTGATCCTTCTTTTAACAAGGATTAAACTTCTGATAGTTGCTTTGAAGTAATTTAACTTCTTACAAAAATCTGCGTAAACCATTTTTATTGGCGAGTCCTCTCTTCTTATGTCACCCACTTTTTTTGGCACTTGTTTTTTGAGCTACATTGTTTCTGCAAGTTTTTAGACTGTACCCATATCCCCATATCTTCTCAGATCATGCAGCACTTTAATTTACAGAGCTCTAACTGTACACAAATGTATGTGCGTGGCAGGAAGCAGGTGATGTGTGGAGGGGGGAATGTTACCACTGGATGAAGAAAAGCAAACGTTGCAGCAATTTATATTTCTTCAATATTATGTTTTTTCTGCAGATTAGTCCTGGTAAAGATCAAGTTTTTGCTGCACTGTTTTAATCATGACAGCCATATAAGAATTGAGCTTTTTACTGCCTTTATCATATAAACTGTTTTAATCACAAACATTTAAATTTCTGAGAAAATGTATGATGTGGTCTTCACACAAGTTGCATGCCTGACTGCTCACGGGTAAATAACATTGCTGATGTATTAACATTCTCACTGCTGCTGCTGTGTGTTCTAAGATGGAAAGCTTCATAGTATTTAAAATTATATCAAATCTTACATAAGGTTTCTTATACTTTTTTTCTTATATTTTTTCATTACCAGAAAATACTATTCTTGAGATTCTCATAGTTATTTACGTGGGCAAATTTTTGTAACTAAATTTTACTACTAAATACACAAAAAATTAGTTGTATGACAATGTCTCATTATAAAATAAGTGACTTCTTTCCTTTATATACAGTCTTGCATCCGGTCATTTTCTGTTGAAATGTTCTGGGAGACAAGGCATGTCAGAATCTGTCCTAAAATGTGAATACACAGTCTGAGTCTCTGACTTTTACATAGAGACTTTCACACAAATGTGTCTGTGGGTGTAAGAAAATAACCTTCTCTAAAATCACAAGCAGATACTTACAGGAATTTAATTTTGTCTTTAGTTTTACTCAAGCTGAATACAAAGGCATTTTCAGTCACCACTTTTTCAAGACTAAAGCAACACAAAAGGTAAAACAGCTTGCAGAGTCAGTCAGCATTTCAAACCCTGTTTTCTTCTTACCTAACTTCTTAACACCAAGAAATGGGAACACACATCAGTACTCATCAATATATGTCAGAGCCAGGATTTGCTACTCATAAGAATGTGTTTAACTTTCTAATAGTCTGAATCACTCTCAGCACTCAACCTGTCAAACAAATCCAGGGTATAGTTGAACGACTCCCATTTTAGTCTGTTTGGGTCACCCAGGACTTGGGTTAAATGTTAAATTCTTCCATTTTCAATACAATTTTTACCACTATTTAAGCTACTAATCAAATTTTATTCTATCTATTCCTTGACACAAGGGGTTTTAATGCTAATGTGCAACAAGGTAAACATGTAATCGCTGTCAACATTTCCCAACAGAAATGTGTCATCAATCTGATGCAGCCATTTAAGTCCCATTGCACAAAACAACAGCTTCCTTTGTAAGGAAGGAAATTATGATGAATTTGAAATGTCATTTTTATATCTATTTTGCTGCTGAGTAAATTTTCATAGGAAACAGGTTTTCAGGTATTCTTTCTCAGGAGACAAAATATATTTTGAAGAATATAACTGTGGTGAAGGACTATAAAGTTCATCTCATTTTATTCTTCTAATCACATTGTTACAATTGTTAAGGCTAGAGGAAATATATCATCTGCATAACACAGAAAACATATTTTAACCTACAGGGCTAAGGCTTTCTATCTGAAAATGGATAGAAAATGCAGCTAAGAATGAAGTATGAGAATGAGTGCAGGAATTATATAGGAAGTCAGGAAATCTTGCTATCATAACTATAAGCTGCAACTCAAAGTTAGAAATTAATGCATCCTATCCTTGAAAAGTTATGCTTTCTATTCTAAAATTATCCTCCTTGGGTATTCTTGGGATACTGTTTCCCCTAACCTTCAAACTTAGTAGAAAAAGAGCATTGTTTCATAAGACTCCTAAAGTAGATGATTCCTGTTCATTAGAGATGCTGTGATTTGGAACTTAAGACAGCTTTACACAATTTTTCTTTAAGACCATTAGTGGTGTGTAAATAATTGGAAACCTATTCAATAGTATGAGGAGGGTAGGGGGGGACCAAACAGATCTCTGTGTGAAAACTCTGGATAGAAGTAAAAATCTGAAGAATTTCTGCCTCAGTTCCAGTCAAAGGCACATATTTTATTCAGAGAGCAAGACACTTCAGCATTCTTTGTACTTTTGGAGAGCTATTCAGAATGCAAATGAGATAGAATGTGTTGGAAATCACTCTGAAGGATTACTTATTTCCTTTGAAGGAAAATAGGAATTCTCATTTTTCAACTCTTCATTCCATCTACTTTATCTAAGAAGGAAGGGTATGATGAAGTGATGTGCATTGGCTATACTTTGGTTACATTCTGCAAGTCTTCTGCAAGAAACCACAAAAAGCAGCATATATTTTTTTCTATGGCATTGATGCAACCACAAGCATTTATTCTCCTATAAATATCCTCATGATATAACCAATTATAACTTCTCTGACTATATGGAGAGATGGGTTATTCTCTTACCATCAGATACCTTGGCGCTATCAAATGATTTTAAGCTGATGAGATCAGTACTAAGATTTCTTGAAGAAATTTTGGAATGTATAGGCATTTTTAACTTCTTAGCAATGTTAAAAAAAATCACTTTAGTTTTCTGTTTTTTTTCAGATAGCTTTGTAGCTGCTACGAACAAAACACCTCTCTCTCTTTTGAAAACAAAATCCATGTTAGTTGTAATAACTACAGGGAATATAATTAGAGAACTGTCTACAATTTCAAAATGCAATTCATGTTGTATTACATTTGAAACACCATTACTTCAGTGTTGATTATAGGGTTCAGTAGATGTATAAGGGACTTTGAAATCTGACCACAAGTGCTCTGAGCTGATGCATTCTTCTCATCAGAGTTCATGAAACTAAGCAATGTGGTAAGACATTAATTACACAAGTCTGTTTTAAAATCTTCTTTCTGCCATAAATACCATTTGTTTGTTATTAGTGCGTTTGTTTTGACCACTTAGATGCTGTGACAATCTAAGAAGCTGGCAGAAGTTGCGGTTTGTGTGTGTTATACATTGCTTCTTTTGGATAGAATTAGTTACAAGATTTCATTTTATTTATGTTACTGAACAGGTAGAAAGCTCAGATCTTGAATGAGGATCCCACAACGTTAGATGCTGCCTACACTAAAAAGGGAAATGAAGGGAAGGGCAAAGGACCAGCATTATTGCTTTTTAGAAAGATAAAATAACTTACATTGAAAAAGGGAGATCATCAGCTCAAAGCACATCCACTTAGATAAGGTAATGCGACCTTTTTCCAGGTGAGTTTTGAGTATTTCCAAGGATAGAGACTCCACCCTCACAGAGAATAAGGTTTTCTTTCTATCTAATTAATACATTTTGAAAAGAATCTGGTTCCATCATCTCCACACCCTGCAATACACAGCCAAACATGGCAACGGAGTCTCTCTCCTTTGCAGGCTGAGCAAGCCCTACTCTCAGCCTCTCCATATGCTTATGTTCTCTAGCCATCCTGGTGATCCTCTGTTGAAATTGTTCCAGTCTGTCAATGTCTTTCTTGTACTGGAGAGGCCCAAATGGGACATAGACCTCCAGATATGACCTCACAAGTGGTGAATAGAGGGAAGTCCAGTCTCCAGACCCAAATAGAGGTCTGGAGGCTGCTGGATTCTTCTGCAAAGACATACTACTGTCTTATGTTCAATTTGCTGTCTAGCAGGATCTCCACATACTTTCTGAAGATCTGTTGTCTCCCAGACAGGTCCAACCTGAACTGCTGCATGGGGTTACTACATCACAGGTGCATACATATCTCAATGAATGTCATGAAATGTCTGTCAGCCCACTTCGCCAACTTGCGGAGGTACTTCTGATAGCAGCAGTGCCCTCCAGGGTACTGGCTTTTTCTCTTAGCTTTTTACCATCCAAGAACTTGCTGAGAATATGTTATATCTCATCATTCAGGTTGTTAACGTGTATTTTTCAATATTGCTCCAATATCAGCCCCTGAGAGATGTCACTTCTAATCAGGCCCCAGTAGGACTTTGTAAATTGTTCACAACCTTCTGTGTCCAGGAATTCAGCCATTTTTTACCTGTTTTATTCTCTCTATTATCTATTCCATATCTAACCATTTTGGCTATGGATGTGATGGGGGACCACCCATTGCAGTCTTTTGACAAGCAAAATCCTGCAGGAGCTGGCCCCAGGAGTAACAAGACACCAGAAGTTACCCAAAGTTGATCACTGAACAAGCTTCTAGATTTTTCCTGATTGTTCTTAAAGGAAAAGAAGTCAGGAATCTTCTGAAAAAATTGATGCATTTCTGCTCACTTGTATCCTATTTTTCCATTTTTTATCTGGTATCTCAGAACAGGACCTTATGGAGTCCATTCTCCTTCTAAGATATTGTATTCAACCAAAACTCTGCCTCAGTCCTTTGGTGCCTTGACCATTCTTCAGGGTCTCTCATTTGATCAATGGATAGATTTCAGACAACTCTGCTTCTCTGATCAGACAAATATATCCATTTCAGCTGAGACATTTGAAGGAGGCAATGGAAAACAAGAGATAAAGATAAAAACATAAGGGTGAAAATTGTAAATAATGAATGATATGATTAATATCACATAAAAATCACGTAAGGTCACATAACTAATCATCATCAAATGTTTTTAATAGGTATCAGTTCTGACATAATTTTTAAGAAAGGAGATAAAAAATCCTGAAACAAATTTTTGCTGCATATGTCTCATGAACAATTGGATTAGATATGAAAAATTTAGGGAAAATTTGGGAAGACTAGCCACAGTGATAGACAGCTGCTCCTTGGCAGGATGTTGTGCAATGCTCAGTATTTAAAATCAGAAAAAAATAATTTCTGTTTATTTAAGTGGAGAAAGAGAAGCCAGATAAAAAACAAAACCAGCACGTTCCAGTGATCTAGCAGTGAACTAACAGGGTGAGTCATTAATTTCCTGTGATAGTTCTCTAACACATATTAATCTTGCAGATGATAAAATGAGGCTTAAATTCCCAAAGTGAATCTAAATTCCCAAAGTGAATTTAAGGTTATTACTGTTTTAAAAAGTAGTATTTTCAAAGTGTATTCTTCTTGCACTTTTCTTCTGTTATTGTACATTTCTTAGGACAATAGAAAAGAGGTAAAATATATAATATATTCTGGAGATAAAATTAACACTTTTAATAATAGTCAATGATTTCTGAGTTAGCAAGGAACTGTGCATGACAGGTATAAAATTACACAAGATAAGCAATATAAAGTTTTTTTTACTTTTTTTGTTTTTCCTTAGTCTGGTTGATGTGACGAGACTTTTTTTTTTCATTTCAGTGTCCCAAATTCTTGTAATGTCTTTTATGGACTATACCTACTGTTCTTGCCCTTTTTTAAGACCCTTAAGTGATAATGGATTAAAATGTCCACAGTACTATCATTTGAATTTCTCTTTGGTCATAGAATTATAGAGTAATTCAGGCTGAAAAGGACCTCAGGAGGTAGCTAGTCCAATCTCCTATTCAAAGCAGGATCAGCTCTGAAGTCAAAATAAGATGCTCAGGGCTTTACTCAATTGGGTTTTGAAAATATCCCATGAAGTTACTTTGGTCATGAAACTCTCCCAGAGAGCAAAATAATCTGGACTCGCTACAGAACTGATGACTGGATTCATTCCATTCCTATATAAACAATAGTCTCTTAAACCATAGTGTTAAAACAAATAAGATATTATAGGTTTCAGTAAGAGTCTCTGAATATATATTTTATGAACTTTAAAAACTTCCAATAACATTTTCTTATAAAATGTAAACGCGACAAAATAGCTCTAGAAACAGATTCTACATCTTTACCCCATCTAGGATTAAATTTAATTAGTTAAAATATACAAAAGTAACATCATGTGCAGAAAAGGCAACAATATAAAAGTTGCTATATTTATATTTTTAAATTACTTAAAACAAGGGGTTTATATTTTATCCTCTTACATTTTGTACTGGTTGGTTCTTTCTTCCTTTTCTAGCAGATCTCAACATGTGATCCTTTTGAAATACATATTTTTCACTTCATACTACAGCCCTGTAACTTCAGTAGGGGAACTACCTGGGGTCTCCTTATTCTCCCTGACTCATCCATGAGACTGAGGAAACTAAAACACAGACAAAAGGCTTTGGTGGCCTGGCAGCATTTTTCAGGCTGTCCTTCATCACTTCTGGATTATGACATCATTTAGGACAGTATGACGATTAATCGTACAAGCAATTCCCAGGCCAGTACTCTCTCATCCACGATTTACCAGCTGCTTTCTTTTCTTAGTTACTGAACATGCTCTCAGCCAACTATCTTAAATTTTCATGCAGTGGTTATATTCCCTGGAAGTCCATAATCATATTCTTATCTTCCCCCTAACATCTTCCTTATGCCAAGCTGCTGTTTTCTAGCTTATCACCTTCCAATCAAACTGTCCTTGCAAACCATCCCATCTGTTGCCTTTCTGTTACAAAATTCAGTATCTGAGAAGGTTCAGAGGAGGCTACAACTCCCACGTTACTAAGTGAATCTCCCTCCAACTTCAGAAACATTGGCTCGAGTTTCTGGCCTAGGCTCAGATCCTCTCAGAGATTTTAAGCAGTGCTTATAAACGTGAGGGAGGTGGTTTGAAATGAGACTTGTGAAAAGGAAAAAAAAAAAAAAAACAAACCGAAAGAGATGAAGACCTGGTACCAGTTCCTTCTTAAAAGTCTGTGTTTAAAGATATCAGATATTTACTGGAACAGAGGTGGGGCTTTGGAGCAGGTTTACACATAATTTCAGATATGAAATTGTTCTATATCCTGGTACTTGTGTGCATTTCAACAGTGACACTTGTGTTTCATTTAAAATTGAGCTTTGTGGGATACAGCACAGTATGGAAGGTGAGGAGAAGGCAGGGCCAATGTACCACACACACAAATCTCAAATGAACCTCCTTGCTTTTGCACTAAAATACATCATTCTGAAAACAACTGCATACATCATAAGAACATGTTTCAGTGTTCCACTAGCATTATTTCAGAATCTGCTGTCTTCCTAATATTGGGGTAGATTGATTTGGTGGAAAATATGCCTACTCATATCACTCTTCTTATTGAATCCAATCACTGTCCTCACCCTCTTTATGGCCTCTAGTATATTCTGCTGGCCTCTGTAATCAAAATAAGACAGCTTTTTGCTCTTGCTGTTGTCTTTTTTCAGTTTTAGAAGGTAAATATCTTCTTTCAGCTGGTCATTAAACCTTGCTTCCATCACCATTGATGGATTTTTTTATGCATATATTTTCTTCTTGATAGTCTTGAGATTCATTTCCTGTAAACATTCATAAAACTATCCCAATTTCCCCTTAAAATTCCTGTTTGAAATCCTTCTCTTTTAGGAATAGAAGATATCTGAAAATTATTAGCTTGGTCTAAATTCATGCTCCTCATACCTGGACATTGTCCAGGTGAGCTGACACTTCCTTACTGTCTCCCTGGTTGTCTTTTTATTTATATTTAATGTCTCTTGTCCCCTTCCAAGACATTTCATACACACACATACATAAACAAGTATACTCCAATTAATGTAAACCTACCCTTCTTACCCCCTGAGATTTGCTCAGTTGGTTGGAGCATGATGGTAATAACATCCAGGTTGTGGGTTTGATCCCCTTATGGGCCATTCACTTAAGAGTTGGACTTGATGATCCCTGTGGGTCCCATCCAGCTCAGAATATTCTGTGATTCCTTCAGTTTAAACAATTGCCTCTAGTCCTGTCACTACCTGCCTTGGTAAAAAATCTTTCTCCATCTTTCTTATAAGCCCATCTTATATAGCGAAAGGCCAAAATAAGATCTCCCCAGAGGCTCCTCTTCTCCAGGCTGAAAAACCTCCACCCTCTCAGCCACTCTTTGTAGGAGAGGTGTTCCAGTCCTCTGACCTTCTCTATCAGGGTTGTGTCCTTCTTATGTTGGGGGCCCCAAAACTGGATGCAGTACTCAAGGTAGAGTCACACAAGAGTGGAGTAGAGGGGCAGAATCACCTCCATCAGTCTGTTAGCCACACTTCTTTAAATGGAGCCCAGGATACTATTGGCTTTCTGGACTGCAAACTCACATTACCACATCATATTCAATTTTTTGTCCACCAGCATCCCCAAGTCCTTCTCTACAGGACTTGTCTCAATTAGTTCATTCTCCAGACTCTAATGGTATTGGGAACTGCCCTTAGTCCAGGGGGAGGACCTTGTACTTGGCCTTATGGAATGTCACGAGGTCAAATAGAAAAGCGAAGAGATGCAAGTTCGGTCAGGCAGCCTGGACAAAGTGCTTGGTTACCACATCTATTAATAACATTAAAAGCTTCTGTAGTAAAAGTTTTACAGAAAAAAAGTCAAAACCAGATAATCAGAACTTTGGTTAAATGCTTGTGTATGTAAATTATTTACATAAAATATTAAATATATATTAATAGTAGCTCTAACAAGGCTTAAAGATATACTTAAACTGCTCAGGCCTGGCAAAAAGAGTGAGCTAGCAGTTCAAAAAAAGAAAAAGTAACCCTCTCTCAGAAAAATGAAAAAAATACCTGCAGTTATATAGATTCTACAGCTGGTTAAACTATAACCATTTCTTCAACTGAATTGAGCCATCAAAGAAATATGAATTTATATGCACAGTCTAAAATCTAGAAAGTAATTAAGAGATAACTCAGAAGAGGAAGAGGATGCCTAGTCATCAGTCCCAAAGCCTTGCAGTTTCTAGCAAGTTTTGTCTTCAGAATTGATGGAGATCTTTAGGCAGGTGGCATTTCCTGAAGTATCTCAGGGAGGCTAGCTCAAAAATACTGCGGAGACATCTGGTTGTTGCATTTAAGCAAGATCTGCATTTCGTATTTGTTTTACTTGTAATCTTTTGCCTCTCTTCCTAAATAAATCTTTTTTGTTTTACTATTAAGTTTGTCTGATGGGAAGAAACACTGTAAGTGAGCACCAGGTGATTTAGAGACTATGCCTTGTAGAGCTGCTGGTAATTGTTATCAAAGAAGCCAGCTTGATAGGTCCTTTCAGGGACACTCTAGAGCATATATAAAGACATAGAAGGTAGATGACTATTAACTAGGTAATAAAGCCTAATAAATTTGTAGGATTTTTTGGTTTTACCTGTTCTGTTAAGGGATTTTAGCTCTTTGCCTCCTTGCTGAGGTGGGTAGTTGGTTGGTTTTTTGTGTTTGTTTTTTTTTTTTTATTCAACTTGGGAGGGGGGACAGCCCAGGATGAATCAGAATAATGCGAACTTCAGTGGTCTATATGAATGCCTTTGACATCTATATGAAGTGGCATGTTATGACTGGATAACTAAGTAGGAAAAACAGGTAGGTGAAGCTGAGAGTAAGGAGTGTTGGCTTGTAAAATGTCAAGTTTGTATATGAATCTTCTTATAAGTCCAAATCTAGTGCCCTTCTTGTAAAAATCAGTTACCTCTGAGGCTCTGGGTCTACTTTTAACCTTCTATGAGGTATGGGGAATAGTAAAAACATCTAGTCTTTTTTCAAAGTAGAAAAGAGCATTTATATTAGTTTTGATGTAAACCTCTCCCAGCTGAAAGGCCAAGCAGCTTAAAATCAAGGCTGATCGTGATAGAAACAATGTGAGATGCTGATGGTGCTAATTTGAACATTGCAGTTCAGGTGAGGCTGCTTTGCAGAAAGTCTGAATACCATGTTTTTCTCTTGTACACAAAACTGTTTGTATATGGTTGAAAAAACAGTTAATATTTACTTAAATCAACTTGTTTCAAATGCTGGGAACGGACTGACAAGAGGCATGAGTAGGGTCAAACGCAGACACAAGGACTATTATAGACCTGTTTGCTGTGATTGGTACAGATGATACTTTCTGACTCTGTCACCTGAACACTTACTAGGGGTGAAGCCCAGCTGTGATACTCCTGTGTTTCCTCTCTACTAAGCTCCCAATAGATCATTACTCATAAATAACAGTCTTTTAGCCTGATTTTGGAGGGATCCCAAGGCAGTCTCAGACAGTTCCCACAGATGTTTTTCTGGATATGCTGTGTCTAGGCCTAAGATGGAAATGGACATAAGAATCCCCCAGAACTGATTGACTCAGCAGAACTAACATCTTTCTATTTCTTTTTGTTGACGCTACAAAAAAGTCATGGATGGATGCTGTGTAAGATGTTTCATCTGCTTGGATTCAAGGAGTACATTGTAAAAATCCAGTCCACAATGCATTTATTATAGTGTACTTTTGCACCCTCAGCAACAGCATTCTTGTGTCTCACTTTTGTAATCCATTCATGGTATTATTCCTATGTGTAAGTGTTTCTTATCAAATCCAGATGTTGCACAATCTCTTGTCATAAACTTGCCAAGGCATCTGATGCTAGAGCTGTGATGGCATCCATCTTCTATCCACAAACACATTAATACATTGCTCTCCTAATCATGGAGCTGAGCACCTTTTCAACTCACATTCATACTAAACCAACTTCTACAAAATAGTAGTTTTGAGAGCCCCTTTTCTCTTTGATGTTGTTCTTGTTGTAGCACATCAAGCACAGATGGTTTGATACTGGGGAATGACTTGCCTAGCTAGAAATTAGGCTGGTAAGGGTGACCCATTGGGTAATCCTGACACAAAGTTTCAACCAGTTTAAAGACAGGGCTGCCATGTGTATCCTGTCAGTATGTCCCTTGTACACTGTGTGAAGAAAGGTCAGGTACAGTGATTTGCAATCAGCTTTTAGACAGCTGTTCAAAGACAATGTTCTCATAGTACTGATGTTTTACCCCCTTGAAATCAGTGAACTTAGAACCCTGCTGCATTTCTTTGATGGTGACCTGCATCTTGAAGTGTTTAAGAATCTGACTCTGAATTAGTAAATCCATTTAATAAATAATACAAATAAACCAGCTATGCTTTCCTCAGAACAGAGCAGATATTTATGCCCTCTTTAATAAATGTTACATCACCAGTGAGCAGCAAAAAGAAGTCCCTCTGAAAAAAAAACCAGTATTTTTCCTTTTTTATTTGAAACTGTAATATTGCATTTCTGGCACAATTGGGATGCTGTTCAAAGAAGAAAATTAATGGTACTTCCCATATCACTTTGTCACTCAGAAATCTGCCCTTCAGGAAAAACTTATTTTTTCCAAATTTTTAGTGTAAATGAAATCCAGAGCAACCAGCAAAAAGAACAGGCAATACTGTCCTGCAGTAATGTAATACCCACCTCTGTTGGAACTCTGTATTAAACTTTGAATTCCATTTTTCATGTTATCCAGATTTTTTTTCTTTAATATTTTTACTGAGTTTTCCATTGAACTCTCTCTTGCTGAGATGGTAGATTACTGCCCCACTGAGAATCTCTGGCTTATGCTTTTATTTACTTATCTGTCCATCTAGTTATACATTTGTGGCTATGCAATACATAGAAACATAAACCAGAGAGTTTTCATATTGAGGTCTTATGTAATATATTGAATTCACACATTTTGTTATGTGGCTTTTATTACCTTAAGCTAGCATGAAGGAAACGAGGGATTAAAGGGAGAATTTTTAGTCTGATCAACTACAGACATTTCATTTTTTTAACTTACATTTTCCTTAGCATCTTTTGTCCCTTCATCATCTTGAAGAAATTTTTGGATACCTTTATATTTGAAGATGTTGACAGTGAGGACAGCTGTTTATGTACCTGTTACGATTTTTTTTTCTGTTTAGTACACAGCTACTTCTGAAAAGTACGAGAACTAAGCAAAGCCCAGAAAAAGTGAGCTTTTACATTGTAACTTCACATAGATACCCGCAGGAGTAAAAATATAATTCCTCTGTGTTATCCATGTAATTGCACACATTCCATCAGATGACACATAGGAGCAAAGTGATTAACTGGTATTTTTTATTATATTGCATGTATTACAAGGATTGACTATTAAATAACTTTTTGAACTATATTTCTTAGTGTGAAAACGTATACTGATTTATTTATTTTGCCTCTGTTGGCATGTGAGCTCAGACCTGTGCAAGTCCTCATTCTTGAAGTAGACTTGTCCTTATGAAATTGTTGTAAGTCTGATAATACTAAAGGAAAAGAATGGTACATCTGATGATTTATTCTCTTAATATAGAATTCATGTATATCAACAGAATAATGCCAATTTTACATAATTATTAGTAATAGTATAGGAACCAAATTTAGGCAAGTCAATAAAATGCAAATATTTCTTAGCCCTAATAATGTGAATCAGTTATAAAAATGTGCAAGTCTCAGGATTTCAGCTAAAACAACTGAGAAATTGAACAAGTTCAAATGTCAGTTTACAGGGTATCATTTTATTACTTGCAGACTTTTATAAACTCAACCTCTTGCAAAATAGTAAAGTTAATTGGAAAGTAAAGATGGAGAGCATTCCTCATAAGCATATTTTACCCTTTCCTCTACAACTTTTAATGGGAAATCTACATTTTTTTGTCAAATGTAAAAACCCAAATACTGATTTTTCTTCTTTAGAAAACAGAAACCTAGACATTTTTGCTCATAAAATTCAGAGATTTGTATATGTGTTGGCTAAAGATTCAGCATTCTTTCCAAAATTACGTATTGGTCAAAAGAGCGTTTGAGGAAACTATGCACTCTTTTCATTTAATTGAAAATTAATTTAACTATTGAAAAAATATCGATAGAATATATTTCTTAGCACAAATAATAAGCCAAATACTGTGTGATTTAGGTTGCCCACCCAAAGGAGCAACCACTTATTCATTTTTCTGCCATCAAACATAGTTTTGAAAGTATTTAATGACAGTGGTCACCAGGATAATAAGTTTTCATGTTCTACAATTCTATTCAGAATTTTTAAAGAGCCTTTGAATCATTTTCCTTATTTCTCTGCAGCTGAAAAACTTCAGGGAAAATATGGGCTCAAAAAGGGAGAAAAAAAAAGCAAGTCATTATAATGAAATTTTTGGTTGCACACAAACATCAATTTGGTATTTCATTTTGTTTTAAAGGGAATACTATAACCTTAGGAAGCAAAGAGATTTCTGAGTTTTTAGGTTATGTAATTATCTAAAGTCCACAGAAGAAGCCTGAGTCGCTTGAAACTTGTGTTTTGCAGCTATAAAAGAAGTAATGATTTAATTTTTTCTTAAAGAAACATTTAAAATGTAACAGCAACTCAGTTTATGAAAGTACAAATATTAAATCTCACATTAAAAAAAACCCACTTTCCTGTTTTGACCTTGAGAAACATTTCACTGTGTGGTCTGTACAGGTACTTCTGGTCAAATTACAATAACAAGACAGATTTCCTCTCTACTTTGGGCTGTGAATAGGGAATGCAATTAATGTGGATACAAACATTGCATAAGGCAATGTACTTTATTACAGGATGCTGCAATAGACACGAATTCATGTAATGAATTGTTATTGACACACATTCAGCCATTCTGCCTCATGGAATGAGGGCTGGATAAACCACGTTTCCACACCCAACCAATATAACTGTAATGTATACTATAGCTTTGGGAACATCTGTGCACCAACTTTGTCATGCCAATAAAGATTAAAGATCAAAATGCTTAAATCATTTACCTGTTTTACAGCAGAGGGAAACAGGTGCTGACACTACAAAGCTAGCTAAAATAAAGAGAATATAGAGGACAACAAGAAATTCCTGTGAAAGTCATTGAATATTCCAGATGTCATTGTATGATTATAATCTGAAAAAAACCCATCAACCAACAACCTGACCAGTTTAGTGTCCTGTAAAATAAATGGCAATCTTTCCTTTGAACAATGTACCTGTCCCATACTGCACAGTGTGTATTCGCCATTGCATTGGTTCAATTTTAAAAGCCGTACTCATTTCAAATGATATGAAATTGAAATCTAAAAGGAAATGCAGAATTGTAGTATATGTAGAAGAAAATTTTATTACACTTCAGAAATAGTTAATAAAATGCAGTCTTGAAATAGAAAATAGATTTGCAAAACAGAAATATGAGATAAGACTTTTGTCTCAATCAAGAGGACTTTTCCAAAAAGTGTGAAATGTAACGGAAAACAGGGTTACATTTTTATATCATTTTTAACAACTTGGAAAAAAGAGTACTAGAGCCACAATGTTGCCTTTAATGTTATTTTTAATATTCCATCATGATTTTTATCAGTCATCTCCCTTTGTAACAAGTCCTTTTTTCTCTTTCCATGTTGGGGCCAATCTTACTACAAAGCAAAACAGATCTTTATTTCCTTTTTCATCTTTAGCACAGTCAAATACTGAGTAGAAACATACCATCTGAGACTGTTATGCTCCCACCCTCTCTTTTTTATTTTGTAAAATGAGATGTCAATAAAACCTTAAATCATTTCAAAGTGTTAGGTAGAGAAAAGTGAGCTATCTTAGGTGCTAAACGTAATAGGAAAATCATAAGCCATATTTTAAAAAGCACCAATTTTCAACTGGTTTTACAAGGACTAGGCAAGGAAGGTGAAAATAAAACAATGTTCAAAAAAAAAGAAAAATATTTGAAGGAAGACTTCTTTCAGCAAGGACAAAAAAAGCTAATACAATAAAAATGAAGTTTTTTTAATAGACATGGGGGAGGTACTTGCAGGCAGTTGAAAAGAATTGGAAAAAAAGAAATCACAGGGAGAAAAAAGTTTAAAAGGTGAAAATAATGAAATGTAAATAAATGAAACATAAATCAGAACCAGACTGGCTAGAATAAATTGAGCAGAATTTACAAGGGAAGAAAGAAATAAAAAGAGGCAGATTTGCTTCAGAAACAAAGGCCCTTCAAAGGAATCAGAAATGTGTAAGAAAGTTGACCTAAGTGAAATGATGTGCAGTTAAAACTGGAAACATAATTAAAAGTAAAGTAGTTGGATATATTATTATGAACAAAATCTGAAGACTTAAAAATTGAAAATAACTAAAGAATAAAAATTAATACTGGGAACTGAAATATAAAACTCCAAGCAAATAAAATAGAATTTGATTCAGAGTGCAAAAATAATAGCACAAAAAGCTGTAAGAACTGAATTTTTTCATTTCAAAAACCTAACCCAATGGAATAGATCTGATCTTTATTTAAATATACAAATTAAAATGGGAAACCATTCTTTTCCATAGGCAAAACCAAGAGCTGTCATTTTTAATTTGCAGCACAGTTTTGGTTTTTTTCTTAAAATTTCTCAATATAGAAGTTGAAACTCACACTGAAAACACAGATCTCTTTTTTTATTGTTATTGACATTACATTGGCAAGTACATACCCTGAAACAAGCCAAGACAATACTCTTTATTCCCTGATTGATTCTCTCTTGACTGACATGTGGCTACAACAGGGCACAGAAGTTTGGTCATAGAAAAGCTGTTTTCTTTTCATATATATTTATGCCAAAGGACAAAATTAATATTTTGTTCAATAAGTGGCAGAATAAGTGAGAAAAATCAAATTTCTAGCAACTTTCTTGAAGTCCCATGAAAGTTGCTATTGAAGTTCCTTAACTGATCAAAAAGGCAGGATCAACTTCATCTTTATTTATGTACTGTTATAGGCTACATGAGGTAGGAACCTGTTCTTTTTCTGTACTCAGTAACTCAAGATGAGCTCTGAAGATGGCATACCTTTCTGAAGGTTCCTATAGAGGAAGACTAGACTTTTAACTCATCAGCGGCTTAAAGGTATGTATCTGGACGTAAATGCCTTTTCTATTTTAGCTGTTCATTAATTTCAACTTGAAATCAGTGAAAAATAAGAAGCTGCAGTGTGAGTTTGGTGAAATGAGGCTGCCAGGATGTGTTTCAGGTATTTTTACTTATTCTGTTTTTAAAGTTTTAAATTTGCTAATAAGATTTTATTCATAGTATTTCCTTGAATCTGCTTATTTGAAGTATCACTGCAATAAATAGCTCTATTTCTTGTCTCAGAGTCATTTTCAGGTTATAATATGTGGATCAGAACTAAGGAAAAACAACATTTCTGAAATTGAAATACCATGCCACCTTTGTTTTCTTAAAAAAACTTTAGGAATGCAGTATAAAGTTATTCTGATCCACATTTACGGTAAGTAAGCATGTGAGAAAGAGACTTTCAAGACATGAATTCTTACTAATGAGTATTGTATTTCCTACTATTGGAATAATAATATGCCATTCTCTTTTTAAATAGAGGATTTTATTTCAAAGTATTACCTTTGGTTACGATTATAGTAGCAACCCCAAAGGTTTAAAGATCCTTTTAAAACTCGCATTGATGACAATAACAGTGAACATGTGTTTCCGTTGCCTGATGATTTGGTTAATGTTTTCATACTAAGAGACATCATTTTTCTGTTGTCTCCAAGTCAGCTGGCACAAGGACTCATGACAGAGAAAAAAGGTATTCTCTCATTTCATTGGAAGAGATAAACTTCAAAGAGATCCTACATCAGGACTGCAAATCCTTCATGATTCATAGGTTGACATACAGGATCACAGGGCTGTCACAGCAATAAAAGCATTGACACAGTAATAGTCTAGGAGAAGATGATTCTTACAACAAGGGAAAGGAAGGATGAACATCTGTTAGTGCAGCCAAAGGCTACACTTCTGCACATTCCTGGATAAAGTCCTACAGACTATATTCCACAAGACATAAGACTAGGTGTCAGGATCATTAAACCTATTCTCGGTTTCCATTTGCCATACTCCCACTATTTCAGCAGTGCCAGTGCTGCTGGTTTTTGACCTATCCAGACAAGGATTCTGTGTCCCTAAGTTAGACCCTTCATTGAAGGAAGGGAGTCTTTGCTACAGACACTATGCAGCTTCGACTGCATCAAGCACAGTTTCTGAAAAACATTTGTGAAAACGAACTTTTCCTAACCAGAGGAGGGGAGGGAAAAAAAAAAAAGAAAAAAACCACTCTATGCTCTTTTGTCCATACTTACTGCACCAGAGGGGGGTTTAGCAGAGTTTCAAATTATTAGTAAGTCTTCCAGTTAAAATATGGCCCTATGCTTCAGTGTAACTTACTGTGGATAAGAAAACACACTACTGAAAGTTAAATCATCTGTATCAAATGTTATTATGTTGTATGAAAACTGTTTAAAGGAACACTATCAAAGGTTTATGAAAAAAAGGTATTGAAATTCTAGAAAGATGATTAATTGCTACTTGCCACAAACCTGGTGCATGATTTGGAAGTTTTAAATACATTTATCAGTTATCTAGGGAAAATGAGCAGATATGAATACAGCATGCATTTGTCATTAAGCTGAGAGGACAGTTAAAAATAAAGAATGAGAATAAAGATTACAAAGGAATCTAATATGTACATGGCTAATGATTTTTAGTATATTTATTGAGAGAAAACACAAAATTGTTCTTCATTAAACTTGTAGATGACACAAAAAGAGAAAGGGTATTTGTATTTGATTAATGTGGCAGAGTTTGGCAGCAGGGGAGCTGCTGGGGTAGCTGCTGTGAGGTCAGAGCAGGTTAACACACCACAGACTTTTCTGGTGCCACACGTGGGCTCTGGAGGAATTCAAGAAAAGGACAGCAGGTAATGGGCAAATCTTGATCTGGACACTGCTAGAAAGCAGAATATTTGTGGGGAATGCTTTGTTGTTGTAATTTGGTATAGGAATGAGGTGTGTGGTGTGCACATGTTGTCCACCGTAGTTGGTGCAGTCATGATATCTGTTCAACCTTGCTGTGGGCAATTCTGTTTATTGATGTGAGTGAAGTTTATGCAGACTGTATGATGAATGTATACTTTATGATAATTCTTAAATATGTGTTTCACAAAGGTGAGGAGTGGATATCTGGGGTGCAGATGACCCGGTGCTGGCAGTGGGGGTTGCAGAGGCTCCTTGAGGACAGGCCAGGGCTGCCCTGGGCCGGTCACGGCCAGTTCCAGATGTCAGACTGTCCTGCAGGGCACAGCTGAGGCTCTGGCTGAGGTGGTGGCACTTCTGGCAAAACAGATTTAAGGAAGAGTAAAAGATGCTACATGGCAGCTGGGAGAGAGGAGTGAAAGAAAAGTGAAAGAAACAGACATGCAGGCACCAAGGCCAGGGAAGAAAGAGCGGGGGGAGGAAGTGCTTCAGATGCTAGAGCTGAGATTTCCCTGTAATCCATGGAGGAGATCATAGTGGGGCAGGCTGTCCCCCTGCAGCCCATAAAAGACCACATTGGAGCAGATATCAATTCTGCATCCCACGAAGGACTTGATGCTGCAGCAGAATAGATGTAGCTGAAGGAAACTGCAGCCTGCGGGGGACACCCACTGTAGCAGTTCCGGAAGAGCTGCAGCCCATGGGAAGGACCCCACGATGAACAGGGGAAGAGCATGAGGAGGAAGGAGCAGCAGACCTGAAGCATTATGAATAGATCATAATCCCATTACCCATCCCAATGCTCCACTCTGGAGTGGGGAGACAGAGCTAGAGGAGTCAGAAGAATTTGAGCCTGGAAAGCAGTGGGAGTGGTGAGAAGATGCGTTTAGTTTTGGCTTTGTTTCGGCTTTGTTTCTCACTATTCTACTCTATTTTTAATTGGCAATAAACTAAATTAATATCCCTCAAGTTGAATACGTTTTGCCTGTGACAGTAATTGGTGAAAGATCTGCCTCACTCAACTCATGAGCTTTTTCATCTTATACTGTTCCCATGTTCTGCTGAGGAGCAGAAGAGAGAAAGTAGCTGGGTGGGCACCTGACAGTCAGCCAAGGTCAACCCATTGCAGTATTGAATAATGAAAGATTAGTTCTTATCAATATCCATGTTCTGTGCAAAGTTTGTGCAGATAAAAATAAGGTCAATCAGCTAGTGATTTTTAAAAAGCAATGACTAAGAAAAAGGTACTGAGACAGCCATCTGAATGATAATCAGTTGAAATTGCCTTCTGGTAAATGTAATTTTTGGGAATGTCATGGTGAATCTCTTATGTGTAAGCAGAGCATAAGGATTGAAAGGTGCAAATGTATATACTGTCATTTCCT
The DNA here is from genome assembly GCF_001604755.1 of Lepidothrix coronata. Classification (NCBI taxonomy): domain Eukaryota; kingdom Metazoa; phylum Chordata; class Aves; order Passeriformes; family Pipridae; genus Lepidothrix; species Lepidothrix coronata. The sequence goes on from NW_016690189.1 coordinate 4,322,726, forward strand.
ACTGCTTTTCTCTGTATAGCATTTGTGAAATCATTATTTGATGATGATGTCCACATCTGGTGTTTATTCAAGAGAAAAATAAGGCGATTGCATTACTTTCTGTAGTTAAGTGTGGAATAAATTTCTTAAAGTATGAGCATCTTTAACAGGCAGAAACTTCACAGTATGCGATGGCTGGAGGCTAATGTAAGACAAATTCAGACAGATATTGAGGAAGACATTTTTTAACACGGAGTATCTAACCACTGAAATAGCTTTTCTAGTGAGGCATTGGATTTTACATCATCTGCAGTCTTTAAATAAAGCCTAGATCATTTTTCTAAAAAATCTCTAGCTCAGAAGTTGCAGACTGGATAAATCATTTACCAGTTTAAAGTCTACAGCTTCTACAAGCAGGTCGAACTAAGGTGATTCCTTGCAGACTTGAAATCTGTGCTAATTCTTGAGAGATATTAAATGTGAGTGATAGGTTGGAAAAGCAATTGCCAAGAACACCAAGGAAATCTAGGCACAAATTTGCAGTGAGACACTTGCAGAGGTGAAAAAGGCAAACATAGACTTTTTTTGTAAACACAAAGGTCTGCATCCAGACAAAATGTGTGGATTCAATGCATGACTAGTGATCTTTTAATGCATCTTACTATAAGTGTTACCTTATAAGACAAACTAGAAAGATTTTGGAGAAAATCAACAATTCCATAGGACAGAGTTGCTTTTTTATAGTAGAATTTGAATTTAATTATGTACATTTCATGTCTGAATGGTAACATTTTAGTCAATGGGTAAAAATGGCAAAGAAAGTAAAGATAACATGGTGTAGGATGTTTATATTTCTGTATATTTACCCCTACACAAACCTGGTTTAAAAGTAAGATCACTAGTATTTTAGCATGTCCAGATTTTGAATGTTTTCAAGTTTTCTAATGCAAGTGATATTTATTGAAGAAACAGTTCTAAAATAGGGTAAAGCCAGATGCTTATCACGAACCATATTGCATATATAGTCGCAGATCGTTTGTTACGACTATAGATATCCACGTACCTCCATTCAGGCTGAAGCTTTCACCAATTTTTAGAGGTGTTTACAGAATGCTTGGAGGAGCTACAGAAGAAATTGCTCATAAATGTATCCAGCTTGGAATAATTAGGAAAGTGTTTCTCCTTGAACTTTTAGACAACAAGAAGCTGACTTTTATGCAGTTGCTTACAGCAGGAGAAACCGGCAAAAATAAGGCATCTACTATTAAACCTGAAGCAAATTTACAATTAAGCAAATAACCCTAATAGACTATGTCTGACACCATGCAAATGGTTTCTTGCTTTCCAATCTACTTATTCCATCAGAGTAACCATATGCTGTTATTAACAATAATGATTTGCTCCAGAAAATAAGAGTGATTAATGATGATTTGACATTGTACCATACTTTACCATGTGGTTCTTACTATGCTTCAATTTAAATGCAGGTTTTATTGCCAACAGCTTTGTTCTACATCCCTCTAAAATTGCTTTTACACAGTAGGAATAGCAAGGAAAGCTGCCAAAAGAAGGCCAAACTTTTCACATAGCACCTGTGCACACAAGAGCTGCACATCACTAGTCTGTCACAGAGCAGACCAAGTTGACCAGTATGTTTCCCCTTTCTTTTAAGGATAGCATATCTTGTGGAAAAGCAATGTCTGAAGTTTTAGTGACTCTTTCTTTCAACCTCCTGCTATGCACTTCCTAGTCTGACAAATAGAAATTAGAGTTTTTCCAGTTCATATGAGGGCTGTTCAGATTTGGGAGTCACATATAGTGCAAGTTAGTTAGTATCAAGTCCATTTTCAGTTCTGATTTGATTATTCCTCCTGCTATTAGCAGTCTACCTGGTCCAGCCAAACTCTGTTCTCTCCTTTTTTTGGATGGCATTCACAGGCAGCTCATTTTTCACTTCCACACTGGAACAAAGGTTTCCTGGAGCAGTTCTCCTTTCTCGCAATTGAGGATGACAGCTCAAATGTTCTTAGAGCCTTTGTTAAATGGATTTTGATTGGTCTCTTAAGAAGAGGCAGAGCTGGACACTGATTAGGATGTCTTCCTGTACTAAACTAAGATGCATGGGTGCAGCAACCTCAACCATTTTTTTCATTTTCTCCTTGACTGCAGGGAAAAGGCATTGTGCTAAACCACAGCAATGTAGATTCAAACACAGGCAGAGTTTGAAATAATTTTATGATAAGTATCCCTTGATTCTCCCTCTTCTTGTGGACCCTACTAGTTCTGCCTCTTAACTTACCTGGCACCAAATCCCCATCCTTGAATCCCTTAGGATATAGGGATTATTTTTAACAAGTGGAGCTGATGTTTTCCTTGTGCAGTAGATGGAGTGGCAGCCACTGACACATTCCAATATTATATCCTGATTCTAGACAATGTTTACCCTGTAAAACACATTCATCAAAAAGAATCCTACATCATCATGAAATCTTTTAGCATTCATGTTATATATCAGCTGATTTCCACTATCCACTACCTGTCCAAAAAAAAAAAAAAAGAAATCTCTTACACATGCATTTACCCTGATTACTGGGTGTTGACTATGTGTGACTCACTGGGGAAAGTATATCACTGCTTGTGAAATTTGAAAAGATACACCAGTGTTCTCATTGTGCAGTTTTATGAAAATATGAAGCAGTGAATTGGTTTGCTTCAAGTTATTCATTATTTGGTTTCTGGTTTACAGGAGGATAAAAAGTACTTTCCGAGTGCAAAAACCAAACAGACCATTTTTATATCAAATCATTCCTCTCCCTCCACACAAAAAAACCACTAGCCCTGGAAATGTTGCAAAAAAAAATTGCACGGTTGATTTAGGAAAATTGGGGTTTGGTCATAGTAAAATGTAAGTATGAATTCCTTTACAGTAGCAAAGGGAATGAAATCTCTTCCTGGCTTATACTTGTGGATTGAAACAAAAAAGGGCAAAGTGGGGGTGTTGTTCGCCTTTAGAAACATCTCCCTTCATGTTTTAAAATAAAATTTATATTCTGTATATGGAGAAAGTAAATTGAAGATCTATTGATAACTGGCTTTTTCTGCATCTTAAGGGGTTTCCCTAGTCCATTGTTACTAGATATAATGAAACTCAACAGCATGACGTGTAATTCATTTTCTGCTTAACTTACTTGGCTGGCAGTACTGTACGTTTTCAGCAGCTACATGCCTATGCTGTACTGTGTCTTTTTGTGTCCATGAATTGTATGTTTCCAAAGCTCAGAAGTCTGATTCAAAGAAACTATTAAAATGCACGCACAGCAGAAATGGTAACCTGCAATATCTTCTCTGGTTCACGATAATGTGAGCCATGACTTCTTACTCTTAGTACTTTGCGTGGGTGGTCACTTGACAACTTACACAAGTTATCTGCAGGGATATTATGAATACACTGATTCTTTTATTTGAAGTCCAAGCCTATCTGTTAGAATGAAATCATTCTGAAGAACAAACACATTTTATGAGGACAGGGAAGATTTTGAACTGAAATTTAGCCTCATGAAATCCACAGCTCTGGCAAGTGTCTCCAATTGGCTGACCTATTTATCACCAGCAGTTTCTGCAGTGGGTTGAAGAAAACTATCAACAAAACACCTCATTCCCACAAGCATCAGAAAATCCCTGCTGCCAAAATTAGCCTCATTTTTATGACTACATAACCTGCCAGAGTCTAAATATGACTATTAGCCACAACACTATGAAGAAAAAAACTGCTTTGATTTTGTGAGGTGTTCCCCATGACACAAGAGTCCTAATAAGAAATCCAGGTCTCATATGCCTGAATTTCTAGGAAGAGCTACTCCAACGAATTCTCAACATCTGCATGCACATTAGCTATGGAAGTATTTCACCTAATGTAAAACCCACCAAAACTGCTTGTACCAGTCTATACATGGTACAATTTTTCCAGAAAAAGATGAATAAACACTTCCATTAAAAATAAAATCAATCCTTAATAAAAGGTTTCAAAATGTGATGTTCTTACCCAACAGGGTGCTTTTTATTTTATTTTTCTTACCAGAAATAACAGGGGAAACTGTCATATTTTCAAGAAAATTTCAGTACCAAATTAGCATCTTTCTTCCACAAAGAATTTCCAAGCAACTACCAACTTCAGCTTGTCAACTTTGCAAAATGATTATGAAGTCCCAAACCCTCTTTGAAACCTGCACATAAATTATTCTTTTTGTCCTGCAGTTCTTTGAATGAAAGCAGCCTTGCCTGCATTCTCCTCTATGTGGTGTGACTGGAACAAACTTGGACTAACACTGCCGAATTATGGTGTTAAACTTCTTGAGAAGAGCTCCAGCTAATGCCCCTGCTGGATGCTTTTTCAAGTTACATTCTGTATGGGGACAGCATTATGCATCATTCTGTCTAACCCACTTCATACTTGATTACCTCAAGCCTCTTTCCATAAAACTGAAATATTATGCACCACACTGTATTGAATGGGCTGGAGGTACACTTATGAGTGCACCTGAAAATGAAATGGGTAGACACTCTGCCCAGAATATAGTGCTTTATACTACCATAATGGAGAAAACAGATCAGTGTCACAGGCAACTCTCAGGCACTTCTGACACTGAGAAGAATGGTTCTCATGGGGATTCACTGATCTATCTGTCTCTGTACCAATCCATATTTCTGTCTTCATTAATCTATTTCCAGAGAGATAAGCAGTGTTTCTCCAGATGTGCTGCACAGATTGGAATCTGTGCTCTTATCAGCAAATCTTTAGACCCAAAGCACTTTAACAGTATACCATGACGGACCCACAAGAAATGAAAATCTACATTTGTTTACAGATCTGTTAATCTCAGCTTGTATTTTAGTATTTTGCTTTACATTTGAGAACAAACTGTTGACAGGAAGGTTAAAAAATTAATTTCATTTACTTGAATCTCATTTACCTGACTCTCATTCTGCCTAGGGAGGGGCATAATTTTACTGTTCTGCAGATCAGGTCATTCTTATTGTTATTACAATGATCAGCTTCGTGGAGGTACTATTTCACTCCCAGTGTGGTGATACTGGTAGAAAATTTGAGCAGTAGATCAATGACTCCTGCCCTTACAAAGACAATTTCTGTCCTGACCAGCCACAGACTAATTAAAAAAGAAAGTGAAATTACTTATGCACCTAATAACATAAGTGCAAAGCCAGTTTCCTTCAGAGAAAGAGCAAGCCTATATTTATGTCTCCAAGTGGCAGCAACATATGTGACGCAAGACATGAGCAACCTGAGCATTATCTTAGATCCTAGGCTATGAAAAATCTATGTTTTGGCCAAGTAAGATGGTGGTGAATGTTGTTAGTGGAGAGCAAAAGCCATAGAATCACAGAACATGCTGAGTTAGAAGGTATCCACAAGGACCATAGAGTCCAACTCTTAACGCTATAGAGGACCATCTCCAAGAGTCATGCTATGTGCCTGGCCTATGGAAAGCTTGGTGCAGTGACCACTTCCCTGGGGAGCCTGTTCTGGAGCTCAACCACTCTCTGGGTTGAAGAATCTCTTTCTAATATCTAGCCTAAACCTCCTCAAGGCCATTACCTTGGGTTCTGTCACTGGTCACCACAGAGAAGAGATCAATGTCTATGGCTCCTCTTCCCCTCACAAGGAAGTTGTAGACTGCAATGAGATCTCCCCTCAGTCTCCTCTTCTCCAGGCTGAACAGACAAGTGACCTCAACCACACCTCATATGGCTTCCCCTCAAGGCCCTTCACCATCTTTGTTGCCCTCCTTTGGACACTCTCTAATAGCTTAATATCTTTCTTATATTGTAGTGACCAAAACTGCACACAATATTCAAGGTGAGGCCACACCAGTGCAGAGCAGAGTGGGACAATCTCCTCCCTTGACCGGCTGGCGATGCTTTGCCTGATGCCCCCCAGGACACGGTTGGCCTTCCTGGCTGCCAGGGCACTGCTGATTCAGATTCAACTTACCACCAACCAGGACCTCCAGGTCCCTTTCTGCAGCACTGCTTTCCAGCATCTCATTGCCAGTCTGTACATACATCAGAGATTGCCCCATCCTGAGTGCAGAATCCAGCACTTTCCCTTGTTGAACTTTCCGTGGTTGGTGATTGCCCATTTCTCTAATTTGTCGAGGTCTCTCTACAGGGCCTCCCTGCCTTCGAAGGAGTCAACAGCTCCTCAGAGTTTTGTGTCATCTGCAAACCTGCTTAGTATCCCTTGCAGTCCTACATCCAAGTCATTTATTATGATGCTGAAGAGCACAGGGCCCAAGATGGAGCCCACGTGTGACAGGTCACCAGTCTGATGTTACCCCATTCACTATTACCCTCAGTGCTCAACTCGTGAGGCAATTGCTCACCCACCCCACAATGTGTTTATCCAGCTATGTGCTGGACATTTTGTCCAGAAGGATCTTATGAGAGACAGTATCAAAAGCTTTACTGAAATCCAGAAAGATGATATAAATTGGCTTCCCTTGATCATCTAAGTGGCTAACTTTGTCATAAAAGGAAATCAAGTTGGATAAACAGGACTTTCCTCTTATGAAGCCATGCTGGCTGTGACCAAAAACATCTTTCAGATGTTTTTCAGTATCTCCCAAAATAATCTTCTCCATAACTTTACCTCCTTTGGCTGCAAGAGTCGCTGTACCATCCTTGTCAGAGGCCTCCAGACAGACAGACCTGCTGATGGCAAATGCAGCTCTCCAGGTCACAGGTTGCCAGGAGTGTCTGATGCCTCTTTGTGAGGCTGGGGCTGACAAACAGTTCTTTTGCAGAGGGTGTGCTGTGGTTGAAGAGCTATGTCACCAGGTGAAGGAGCTTCAGGAAGAAATGAACAGGCTTTGTAGTATTCGAGTGAATGAGCAAGAGAGAGACTGATTATTTTCAGAGATGCTACAGTCTCAAGGCTCTCAGGAGTCTTGAAGCTCCATACAGTGGAGAAGCAGGTGGACTCAGAACCCTGCAGGATAATTAGTCAAAAGACTGTTACTCAAGGGTCTGACGAAGGTTGGAAGCAGGTCACTGCACATACCAGGAGGAAAATTCCTCCTCCTTCTCAGAATTTGACAGGTAGGACTGGCAACAACAAATATGAGGCTGTGGAACTAGAAGACCAGACAACTGATGAGGTGAGCAAAGGTTCTTCTGGGGTAGTGAGGCGTCCTAAAACAGCACCACCCGTACCCCACACAAAGACCTCCTCTGTTAATAGGTAAAGAAGGGCAGTTGTAATAGGAGATTCCTTTCTTAGGGGAATGGAGGGCTGGATATGCAAACCAGACCCAAATCACAGGAAGGGTCTACTGTGTCCCAGGGGCTTGGGTAAGGGATACTACTGGAAAACTCTCCAGTCTAAGAACATACAGTGATTACAATGCTTCTATTGGTTGTTCAAACTGGCAGCAATGAAATAACAAAGAGAAGTCCAAGGGCAATCAAAAGAGACTTCAGGGCCCTGGGACAATTGGTAGGAGGATCAGGAGGACAGGTAGCAATTTCCTTGATCCTTCTGGTAACAAGGAACAGTATTGATAAGAATAGGCAGATCCACCAGGTAAATGAGTGGCTCCAAGGTTAGTGTAATCAGAAAAATTTTGGGTTTTTTGACCATGGGATGATCTACTCAACACCTGCTCTACTGACACTTGATGGGATGTACCTATTTCAGAGGGGAAAAAGAGTCTTAGCACAGGAGTTAGCAGGGCTTGTTGACAGAGATCTAAACTGGCTTGGAAGGGGGAAAGGGTCATAACCAGGCTGGTCAGTGATAAGCAATGGGATTGTGTGCCAAAACTTGAGAAAACCAGCACTCATGGGATCACTCAATCTGCCTCAAGAGGTGTTGGCTACAATGCACCTGAAATATACCTGAAATGTTTCTACCCCAGTGCACGTAGCATGAGGAACAAACAAGAGGAGCTGGAAGCTTTGGCCCAGCTGGAAGCTTTGGCATCATTGGCATAAGTGAAACCTGTTGGGATGAGTCCTGTGACTGGAGTGCCCTGTTAGATGGTTACAGGCTCTTCAGGAGGAATGGGCAGGGCAGCAGAGACAGAGGGGTGGCACTGTGTGTAATAGAAGGGATAGAATGTATGTAGCTCCCAGTTGGCAATGACAGAGTTGAGAGGCTCTGGGTAAGAATCAAGAGGCAAACAAATAATGGAGATGTCATTGTGGGAATCTGCTATAGACCTCCTGGACAGGAGGATGATATCGACGAATTATTCTTTGACTAAGAAGAACTTTGAGGAACTAAGGGACAAAATATTTTGGAAATAAGGCAAAAAAGGAAGGAAGGTCTATGCCCAGTGGAAGCAAGGTCAAGTGACATGGGAAGAATACAGAGATGGTGTTTGCCACTGTAGGGAGAAAAATCATATGGCTAGAGCTTAACTGGAGTGGAAGCTGGCCAGAAATATGGGTGACAATAAAAAGAGTATTTTCAAATACATAAATGGCAATAGGCAGTATAGAAATATAGGCCCATTGCAGGATGAGAATGGCCACCTCACAGAGACAAGGCAGAGGTGTTTAATCCTTTCTTTGCCTCTATCTTCAACACAGATGATGGATCAAGGAGGTCTCAGTGCCCTGAGCTGGAGGACCATGACTGCAAGAATGATCAACTCCCCGTCAACGCTGAAATTATGCGGTATATGCTGCTCCAGATGGATCCCTAAAAATCTACAGTGCCTGATGGGATTCATCCCAGAATCCTTAAAGAGATGAGTGATGTAATCGCAAAACCTCTCTCAGTGATTTTTGAGTGGTCTTGCAATCCCCAGAGGTCCCAGCTGACTAGAAGCTGGCAAACATTTTCCTGATTTTCAAGAAGGGCAAGAAGGAGGACCCGGGAAACTACAGGCCTGTCAAGGGATTCTCTACTGCCAGTGGAGCTGCCTGAGTCCAATACTGACTTCAAGAGACCCAGCACTTTATCACTGCTGATCTGATATAACTTTCCTTCACTCGAGTGCAGCTAGAATTCCTTATGCCTTCTTGGAAAGAAACTATATAAAACCAGAAAACTTTTATTAACTAGAAAAAGAATATTCACTCTCCTGTTTTCACTGTCTTCAATGTATCAGTGAAAAATTTATTATTATGGGAATATTAAGATCAGTGTTGCAATATATTCATACTCTATGCAGAAAATGACAGACAGAAGATAGATGAAATAAAGTCTCACAAGAAATCTCTGTCAAAGTTAGGTTTAGAATTGGTATTCCCTGATGCATAATTCCATAATTCTGTACTCAGACCTTAAGAAATTCTCTTCTGTCAGCTATTTATAGCAATTGTTTGTAGATACTTGCTGAACATGTGGAACAGGCTTCAAGCTTGCTTGCATTCTATATCTGTCCTGACATTTTTGGTGCTCAGGTCTTTGGACGTTTGTGCACAGAATGTCACAGCTCCACATGTGCCTTGTCTGTACAGCACCTTATTCTCAACACAATCTTGTTCTCCCAAAGGATAGTCAGGTGCTATATTTAACTGCACACCATCAGGAAATATCAACATGCATTTAAATTTTCTACTTTTAAAATAAAAATGCTCAATTAGTTTATTTCCACCTTAAAAAAGAAATTACCAGAAAAAAAAAGAGAGCTAAATCCCTCAGTTAAAGTGGGTAACTGCCTGCTCCTTCTGTTAGTTCATAAACTGCTATAAAACCTATAGTAAGCACATTTTCCAGGGGTTATAGTACCAGTGAGCCTGCATTAGACATGTGAAATTGTATAAATATCCAGTGTCTCCTAATCCCACAAAATTACATTTGGAAGTAAGGACACATTTCTTTTTTTGTCTTAATAAGGAAAGTGGCAGCTTCTTTCTGCCCTTTCCGATGAGCATGATCTGATCTTCATTTCTAAATTTGTCACAAACTTCATTTGTGGTCTTTCTAGTCCTTTTCTTCCCTGTAAAATGGAGATCAAACGTCCTATTTCATGAGAGCCTTGTGCAAGTACATATTTAAACTAAAAAATAAGAAAAAAATCAAAACAGAAAATGTGTTCCATGGGTCTCACAGTTCTGGGAAGGAGCTAAAATGATCTAAATTATTCTTGCGTTTTCATAGGTTTAAACTGTTGGAGAGTCAACTTCAGCAAAGAGGGAAGACCTGTGTAGGTTGTGCAACACCCTGTGCACTGCCTGTTGTTTCCAACAGCAGTAACAACTCTTATTCCTTCATTCCCAGTTGCTGGCAGTGTCCTGACTCCTCTAGGCTGACACCTGGCCCCTTCCCAGGGTCAGGGGAAGGAGATGTATCTAATGGAAATTGCACAGTTCTATCTGCACCAGAAGAATCCTCACTCATGTTAATTTAGAGAATTTTACAATATTACCAAGCATTACTCATTACAAAGATGGCAATTTCACAGGTCTGGTAAAAATCTGACCTGACTAGAATCAATTCCCAAATCTGTTTGTATTCCTTTTTTTCTTTTTCTGTTTTAATAGAAAGATAGAGATGAAAATTTAAAGGTGGGGAAATATCACATACACAGTGACCTACAAGTATACTTGCCCCTGCATGTAAGATATTGTCTTGGCAAAATTGTCTTTTTTTACAATCAGAATAATTTAATCTTAATGACACCTATCAGTGAGTAGAACTGTCTCCTCCATGTGGAAAGGAAGCACTTGCCAGCACAGATGAATTCTTTCTAATGCTAGTGATGATGCAGCTATATTAGTTCAAGACTAAACTGTCAACACAAATTAGGGGCCAGAGTACTGAAAATTAAAAATATACTGGCACACACTGCACAGTTTGACACAATTATGTGACATGCAAACCAGGATGTGTAGTACATGAAAGATTTAAAAATCAAAATCTTCATCCTTAATGGTTGCATAAGGACATGTTTTCACGGGGTTAAGGTGCATGACACCCATTAAAGTAAACAGAAGTTTAAAGCTTAAATCTTCTGTCCCACTTTCAAGACCTTCCTCTTTTTAGTATATATAGAGCATGAAATATCACATTTTCCTCTTAAGATTAACTTGCAGACCACAAAACAAGGGGTTAATCCATTTGGTTTATTATGCACCACCTGACTCACCTCCTTAACATCAAATAAACAAAAAAGCTGTAGAGCGGCGTTATTTTCTCAGTTTTGGAGGGGTTTACTCCTGTATTTTGTCTGTTAACAAAGGAAAGTGGAGAGGAATATAACTGAGCATCTCATTTAGTGACTCATTTTGTTGCTTTTGCATTTTTCTCCCTCTTTTAACAATTGTCATAAATCTTCTGGGGTTAGGGAGATGCAGACTCGGGGGACAGAGTGATGCTACCCCACAATTTGCTTCTGTCATAAAGGACAATTGTAAGACTGTTCAAAATCTCTGAAACCAAATGAGGTTTCCTTGGCTTTTGTTCTATTTATATTAAAGATTTACATCTAGGTCTCACTAAAGCTGAGTACTCATTTCTACTAGCTCAGTAAAACACTGTCTTGAGGGAACAGTAAGTATGTCCCACTGAATAGGTTTACCTATACCACCGTCTGTCAGTACCTTGCCTAAAGAAAACCCCATTTTTCTTCATTTCTAGACACAGTCTTAAAATCTGTTATACCACATGCTGAGTTGCTAAAGTATTTGGCCTGGACAGCACTCAAAACTTTGTATATGTCTATAAATGTGTTAGGAGTCAAATCTCAGATCTGGTTTTAGACACATTTTCAGTCTTTAAAGAAATGGTTTCCCATAGCTAAGTAATGCTATACTGTTAAATAAAATTAGCTATTCAGTATTATGACTGTGATGATGAAAGGTCAACAGCACACTCAATCACATTTCTAAACAGGGAAACTTATTGAGTCAGTTCAGCAGCAGCAAGAAAGCAGAGTTAAAAACTAAAGGAGTGGCAAACTATCATATTCACTTTGAAGACATGACAAGGCACTAACATATCTCCCACAATTTGTTCCAGAGACTATTAACATGCTTTAATAAGAATGTGTTTTACCAATTCAATACATAGTGTGAAAGTTCATGTACACATAAGATAGTTTTTTTATTATATAGGGGATTTGAGAATTGTTCCTACTAGGCCAAAATTTAGATTATCCAGGCATACATCTCTGTCTTGGTCTACATGATTGAGCACATATAATAATTTCATTAGTACTAAAAGAGAGAGGTCCATCCCCTATCCCACTCCACTGTCTATTCCTTTCCTGACTGTACAGCACCTCCTTTCTCATGCATCTGTGCTTGCACTCATTACATCCTTGTGACCAATCACTTTGACTCACAGCTTAACAAAAGATAAATTGGAATCAAAAGTGAAGCAGTCTGCTGGGCTGATGAAATGGATCTGTCTGTGAATGTGTGATGAATGCCAAAGTGGGAAGGAGTAAGAGTAGGAAGATAAAAAACAACCTCCTCCTCTTCCTCACCAAATTGCTAGATTTGTTCAGTTGCTTGTTCAGCACATCCCACAACAGGTGCTCCATCTAAGAACGGTCTGAAGTGTTTCAGAGAATAAGAATTATACCCCTGTGTCCTTTATACGGACAATACAAAGAGAAGCAGCATGTGTACACAGTCAGACTGTGATTTGGACCAGACTCTTGTGACCTATGCAGTGCTGGCACAAGGTTTTCTGTCCAGCACAGCAATACAGGCTCAGCTGCTCTGCATTCAAACTGTAAAGGCAATGAAGAATGTAGATAATTTGAAAGTCATTTGTACGTGTGTGAGATAAATGCTCTTAGCTTGCTTCTGCAAGCTCCAGGTACTTCAACAAACTGGTGAGTCCTGAAGGTTGCTGATTCTGTAATGGGTAAAAGACAGATACGGAAGGCTAGAAAAAGTTATCCCTGAAAACAGAAGAAAAAGGCTGTGTAAAGAAACTTGAGAATTCCAATTCAGTCCATTCTGTTGTTATTTAGTGATTGTTATAAAGTCATGATTTAGTGCCACCAGTGCTTTTTATATGGCTATATGACCATATTATCTGTATGCCATGTGTTGTATAATTTTCAGCTACCTGACAACTCCAAATTATCTAAAACCTTTAAGAGATTGGATATTTTTGCTATTGTTTATTTGTTCATAGTATAATTTCCATAGAGAGTACTGAACATTTCTAAAGCTGAAACCAAAAATCCATGTTTCTTTCTTTGGTGGCAGTGCACGTTTAAGCAATTTCTGCTCTCAGCTTTGCCTTCCTTTTTCCACACCGTCACATCCATTGTGTCAGCACAGCTGTTTGTGCAGCCCGTGGTGAAAATGGGAACCATCTGAGAAATCCTGGGGCAGCAGAGAGGAATCAAAATCAAAAGGAAGCTTATAACAATGTGTCAATTGAGATGTATGAGAGGCTGACCTTGCATTGTAACATCTAGGAGGTCTATGGAGGCCTTGTTAAGTTGACTCTAGAGGATCTGGGGAAAATTTTAGAGTCTCTTATGAAATTTCAAAATTTCATAAGAGAACCATCTTGGTTTTTTAGTTCAAAACCTCTTTGTTTATCTTGTGACCTCACTTTTAGCCTTTCACTGCTTTGAAGATTCTTTATGGAATAATATTAACCTTATTTGAAAGTAAACCTTCCTGAGGAGTAAAGACAGATCCTTAAGTGCCAACTCTTCTATCCCCTTTTTGCTCTTCTCTCAGAAAGTAAGGTGAATTGTAGCTAGATATATGTTTATCTATACATATAGATAGATACAAGGATTGTGTACAAAATGTTTGCAACATTTTTCACAAGCCTCTCTATTTTTTGTGTGAGGTAAGCAGTTTGTCTTTTATGTTTTTGCTACCTATGGGAGAGCAGAACATTCGTGACAACTTTATTATATACAATATTTGTGTAATTAAACTCAGATTTATTGAAAATATTTTATAGTTGAATGGAATTGAACATTCAATTTCTGTAGCGATGCACAGACATTAATGCCTCACCTCTCCATCTGACAGTTTCTCCAGAGTGCCTCAGTTTCTCCTTTTGTGATAGCAAGGGGTTGTCACACTTAAGTTTCACACAAAATGTTGCCCATTTATAGGTATATAATTCTGGAACACTTCACTGCCCAGATGCGTTGCATATGGGAGGCTGGGTATCTGGTTTCCATTCCAGGGACCAGGCAGTAAAATGTGTATCATTTAGGTGCTTTGAGTTTTTGGCTAATTTCAAGTCTGTGAGTAATGGCGGGTACTATTCATATCCTTGATCTAGGCAAATGCTCTGGAAATTTACCACAATGCTAAATCACAGTAACACAGTGGTCTCCATATCAGAGCTTTTAGTCACAAACTCATTTTCCTTCACCTCATATCATCATACATTGAGCTTTCTGTGCTTTTAAGTAATTATTTTTCTCCTTAAACCTTAAATTTATGGTACAATTTAGCTTCTATTTTACCCTGATAGTTACCCTGTCCTCAAATCAGACAGCTAAAATGAAATAATTTTGGAAGGCTACATTTCTTTAACATCTTTCCCCAGAACATCTCAAAATGCTTTATGAAAAGTAACTAAGCTTTTCAGTATGTCAAAGGCACTTGAGTACTTGAAGGGAAATTGATTCTGACACTGGCCAAGTCTTTCCTCCCAGCCCAGCATTTTCCTGTCCTGATTCATTCCTCCTCTCTCCTTCTTCTCCTATGCTAACAAAACTTCAACTACCTTTGATTCATACCTCTATTTAACAGCTATATCTAACTGAAGACTATTTCTTCTGATGGTTTGATTACATCATACTTCACACAGCCATCAAAATCTGTTTTCTTTCCGAAGTCCTTTTTTTCCCCTATACCTCTTAATCTTTCCGATCACTTACTTCCTATTCAATTTACGCTTTGTCATTTATGAATGAGCCTTATTTAAGCAGTATCTTTTTCCTTCTCCCTTCTTTTAATGCGCTTCGTTTCAGTTCCAGTCCCCTTCATCAGTCTTTTGACATTTCTTAATTCTGTATTTGCAGGATTGCAAACCTGACTCTTCTTTTGCACGTTTCCTTTTTGCTTGAATCAAAAATCTGAAAATCAACTGGACTTGCTTTGAAGGAAATTTCTTTTGTCTTTTCAAACCATTTTTCTTTTCACCAATTAGTTCAACTTAGTTAAGAGTAGTTCATATTCTTGAACTTCTAGTGTTGGAAAACACATTCTTCTTTTTCCACCTGTTGAGTTTGGATTGGACATGAGACATTCGGAGGACTTCACAAAACCAGAAAACAACATACCGAATAAAAAGGGAGAATGTTTACATCTGTTTTTTCACTGAATATATTATTTATCTTAACACACTAATTTATAGACTATGCCATGGGAGCTTTCATTGCCATTCTGTGCACTTTGTTGAGAAAAAATCAACAAAGACATGTACTGATGCTGATTTCGGACAAGAGTGTCTTGGTTAATATTTTTCACTCATTTTGCAGTAATGACATATACAGTATAAATGAAAGGCATGGTGGCTCTGTCAGAGCTAGTGAGAAATACTTTACACCTTCCTTACCAAAATGGTTAAACAGCTGCCCAAGGCATGTTTTACTAGCTGTACTACTTTTAAAACACTACCAGACATCTCAGTAGCTCTTTTCCTCAGAAGCAAAGTTGCAGGCTTAGGCTTAGCAGTCGTTCTGCTGCTGCCCCTTCTGAGGGCTCCTTGCTGCTCCCCCTCCCAACTTTCATCTACCTCCTTGCAACTTTCAGCATTTACTGATGATGGCAGTGAGAAGCACTGCAGTTTTCAATGAAATTATTAGTGTTAGTAGTAATATTATAGTCTGGGATTATCTTATTCCACTAATTAATTTGTCAACTAATTAATCTGCTAATTTAAGAAATGAGACTAGCAATTAATACAATATTAAAAAAAAATGCTAGAAAGTACTTATTTCAAAATATTGAATCAGGAAGCTACTGCTTGCTCTCAAGAACCAAAAGTGTACTACCTGGCAACAGGATACTGACAGCATGTTGTTGCTTTTGTTAGCATTAAAGATTTGTTTAGTCTTTCCTTTTTGAAAACAAACCCCAAAATATTATGAAAGCAGCAGAAGGTACAGATTAGTAAAGTTGTGAGCTTTAGAAAGACCATGATCATTCTAAAGAGTTCTGTTTTGGTAGAGAATAAAAATACGTTATCCTGCCCTTTTCAGAACTCCTGAAATTGCCATTTTACCAACACACATGAAATATGAGCACCATCCAGTGGCAAAGCAAGTAAATTACAGCTTATATGTAGATTTCCTTCTTTTTCTCAAACTACATAACCTAACTTGACATTTAGCTGTTTATATTAAAATCCCTTCATCTGTTTTAAACTAGCGTAAGTATATCTCTGCTAATTTCTCAAAGATGTGGTAGAAGTAGAAAGCTTTTTTTTGAGTACACTGCATCTCAGCTGAATTCATTTAGTATTCCATTGCAGATAATACACTCAAGTATTTTCTGAGTATTTAAAGCCCTTTTGCAAACACATAATTTTTTCTCTGCTTACCACTATCACAATCATAACTAATTTCTCCCTAGTGTGACAAGATCACTGTTCTCCTTATGCCAGCATGAGGATGGCCTAACATGTATCTGCTGCTCCCCAAGAGTAGGGTTACAATTGTTCAATCAGATCTCAGAAAGCATATTGGTTAGAGGACCCTTAGGCCCACTGCAACAAATCATATTGGAAATCTATTTTCACTTTTCGCATGGATGATTTTGTTTTAGGCCATTTTTGATTGTGTAAGACCCAAATAGGATTTTCTTTAATTTTAAGCATGGCTGACTTTCACAATGATCTTTTCCTTAAAAAAAACCCTGCAAATTAATTTTAGTTATGACTGACACAACATACAGTCATTCTGGCTTTTAAGTAGAAAAATACATTAAATCTCTCTCTCCTGCCCTCTTCTTTCACTACTTTGCTCCCAAAGTTGAAGTATCAAAGTGTTGCGTATTTCCTTGACTTTAACAGCAACTGTACATGCAATTTCATACTTTTGCTTCAGCAGTTCTTTCATTAATATGGAAGGACTTGGATGTCTCACTTTATAGTAATTATTTTTATTTTTTTTAGAGATTTAACTTTTTTTTTTTCAAGTCCTGTTTCTTTAGGCTGGACAGATAGTGTCTTTTTAAGCCCATCATACTAAACAGGTCAAAGAACTTCTGCACTTGAGGGCATTTCAGTCATGGTTATGATCAAATTATGAATCGAACATCTGGCAGTAGACAAGACATATTTTCTGGGCTTTCTGAAGCCTGAAACATTTCATGAGGCTGAGGTGAGACGTGCCTAACTGAAGTTAATAGGAAGCAACCAAATGAGAAGTAGTTGTTTAAATGAGTGGAAAATTTTAATACTCATTAAGTGTTCAAGGAAACAGCAAAAGGGTAGAAACAAGACATATATTCCCCAGCAGAATAATCTTCAGCAGTCTGCTAAAGTAGAATTAATCCCCGTTGTGATGCTTTAAACAGAAGTAGCTATTGCACTTTAATAGGAAGATCTTGCTACATTCATTTTAACAGATCTTCTGTAGCAGCAGACATTTGGCCATGACTTCACATCTAAAACTAGAGTCTATATAAGTAAAAGCATGTGTTGCTACAGTAACTAACCTGTAAGAACAGACTTCTGCACCCTGTGGACTGGGCACAGAGGGATGCATAACAACTACCCTGAACAGTCACTTTAGAAGCCTGATGTTTTATGATGTTAGAAATTTGCTGCTGCTCTGCCACAGCAAGAATATTTTGTACGTGCTTGCCCTGTGTCTCTACTGGTGATCCATTACAGACATACTAATATTGCCAACTGGTCAGTTATAAAAGAATAACCTGTTTAAATTATGCCAGTTCTTAATGTACCATTAAGTGCATTTTAGAGGACTATTTTAAATGCTATTTTATGTTCACAACCTTTATCAAATGTAAAATAAGCCTGATAATTAAATATAGCTTTTAGTCAACTAATGCTAGTTCAACTTTTAAATGACTGGAAACATTTCAAAAGCTCTCAGGTTAGAAGCGGAAAATTATCTGGGATTATTCTCCTATGACAAAAGAGATACGGAATTTTATCGAGTTGCTGAAGTGCTTTGGTTTAGGATTTTGCTCCTTTTCATTTGTTTGACATAGCTTTTCCACACTGACATGCTCAAAACTGTACTCTTGAGGCACAGAGCTTCAGAAACTTGCATTTATCTCAGATGAATTAATCTGGTTCTTTGATGCTGGGACAACATAACTAGGTTCTGCCCTTTGCTTTATTAGAGGTAGCTAAGTCAGAATTTATGCCTAACTTTAAAGCTCTCTAAGGTAAGGAATAGATCATGTACTAGCTTCCAGAGCATCCTGCCAGTTTACAGTGCTACATCAACTACTGTATTAACAGTAAATGCCCCTAAGAATAAAACACTGTCCAGTAGTTTATTAAGATGACTGATTTAGCGTTTTGTTTCCAATTTCTTTTAACATCTTTATTTGGCCATTCTTTCAGATAGTCCAGATGAGGGAAAAGCAGCCTGTGTTATATATAGTAAGTGTACTAGGAAATCACAGCCAAATACCTTATCAATCTCTTTATTCATAGGTTAAAATGTAATGCCATACAGTTCTTAACAATTACTTACTGAAAAAGAAATATCTGCATATAATAGAAGCAAAACTGAAGGAGACTAATTAAGAAAGCCATCTTGCTTCAACTTTTGAAACAATTACATACAGAATAATATACATATTTACATTATTAGTATATTATATAAATATAATATATATGTAATCTTGTAACCACAATAAATATCAAGGTCTTTTTTAGGCACACAGCATAGAAAAAAATGCAGAATCTGCACAATCTTTAAGATTCTTGGAGTGACTCACTCTAACATTGTTTTCACACTGAAAAAGAAATATTTTACACAAAATATACAGCCACGGTTTATGCAGTCCCCAGTGAACAGGGAATCTTTGATCGCCTTCCTGTAAGTCTACTCCTTGATTTTCTAATACTATTGCTCTATACAGCTATTACATAAGAAAATAGTTTGCAGGTTTGTTTTTTACTCAGCTAAAAGCCTAAGTAATTATCAGTGCTAACAAAATAAGTACAGCATATCTACACAAAGTATATACAGGTGTTTATACAAACACAGGTGAACTACTACTGAGTACACCTTTAATATTGGGGAGTTAACCTGAAATTTAGTTGAAAAAAGGGATTTTCAATTATATAACCTCGGAAATATTTCATCATTTGAGTGAGACCTGGGCTTCAGAGACAGAGAGCTTTAAACTTAGAAATTAATTTAAAAAATCAAATTCTTGGCTATGGTGGTAGAGTAGGCTGCCATTGAATTTGAATGTGTTTCCTTCAGTGCAAATAAAAGCCCAGACAATTTAAAGGGAGTTTTCTCAACCTGTATGTACAGTCATGACATTTAAAAGACTGTCACTATGGAGCACCTGAGATCACACTCTAGTAAGTGAAGCTGACCACTTCTCATAGGAGAACCATGATCAGTGAGAGAAGAAACAAACAGCCATTTTTTCTCTGTAGTTACAAATCAGACTCCGGCATGTCAGGCATATCTGCCATCAGGTACCCAATACCATAACGTCCATTTGGAGCAGTGTCCAGAGTTGGTGAGCCAGTCTGTTTTCGATATATGTTTTTGCCAAAGTTTGGAGACGGTACTTCACTTGGACTCTTCCCATGAATCAGACTTGTACTATCTCCCTCCAGATTAACAGGTTCCTTTATTATCCGACCTCTTTTGTAGGATACAGATGCCAAACTACCAGAACTGTCATCGATAAGGTTGCAATGGCGCACCATGAAGACTATTGGGACTGGCAGTATGGCCAACACCATCAAAGATATACAGACAATCATTCCCCAAGTTGGATAGCTGTGAAACTCTTCCGTAGCCTGAGAAACACAATAGAAAAACTATTAATACATCTTTACCAAAAAAGAACAAACAGGCAGTCCTCACCAAGGCCTGCCGTTTTCAAACACATACCTTTTTGTCACCCTGCACCCACAATGTGGGCACCACTGCAGATATCAAATTTGAACAGTCATGGAGATGTAGGATTTCTATCTGTCTGCCATTGTGTAACACTAACTGTTGCACAGTTTCTGAGACATTCAGAGCACTCTAGAGGCACCCAAATCAAGATTTTCACATTAGGCTGCTACATTTCTCTGTAGTTGTTCTTCTAAAGGATGCTCATAACAGTCAAGGGTGCAGTGGTATCTGTAAACTATGCCTGGCAAATAAGTCCTTGTTCTGTAGGCTAATAACTGGCCTTAACAGAGACTGTCTCAATTATTCCACTTTGTATAAACTTCATGTAAACTATAATGCATTTACTGGGGCACTGACTATCCCTCACACCTCCACCGCATCCATGCATCACTGGCCAACAGGCTTCCTTTGCCTAATTTTGTATGTGGAAAGGAATGATACGTTTGGTATTCTAAGGTATTTCTCTTTCTAATTTTTCAGGGTAAGAATCAAACGCAACAGGAGCATTGTTCTGAGAATCATGAGAAACCAGTAGTTGTCTGGATAGAGGCAGGCATCTATCTATAGTAAAGCCAATCTCTTGTATTTATCTTTTACCTGTCTTTGCTGCGGTTTCCCCCCAGCTATTTTGGACTATTGTCCCAAGATTATTTTCTCTGACATTTTACTCTCTATATATTTTGCATGACAAGCCTGCAGAAACAGCTGAGGGCTGATGAGCCTATAACTAGCAGAACTCTTAGAAGTTACCTTAAGTGAATCTCTTCTTGGAGCCAATGCGCAGAACTGATTGCTGCTCACTCTGGTAAGTTTTTTTCAAATCCAATACTCTTATTAGAAAAAGGTTTTAATGCAGCTGCTACCTATATTTTGATATGTGTTTCCAAAAGGAAAATTTATGATATGGCTAAATTCCAGTATTTAATGCCACTTAAAAAAACACTGATGAGATATCGAATTGATTTATTCAGTGTTATCACCCAACTCTTTTCTGCAGTAAAATAAGACTTCATGAATGTGAACAACATCTCCCAAACTTAAGAATTTCTTAATCATACATCAACAAATTAAAAGTCACCAAAAGCATGAAGGTTTGTGTCAATCAGTTATATTTTAAAGCAGAACTACTCTAAAATTAAAAAATGGTTGGTTTTACATCAAAATTAGTTGAGACAAAAAACCACATCATTATTTATACCGATTTTGAATTTCTAATTCCAATTTTTTTGTCTGTTCATGTATTTCTGAAATACTTCAGATACGGTCATTATGATGATGATGGTATCATGTATATATATATATAACATATATACACATACATACTATATACATACCGTATCTTCAATCCAAGCATTGTAGCCAGGAGGACTTAATCCCATTTGGACAATGCTAGCTACCAGCAAACATAACAATACAAATGGTGAAACATACTTCCACATGTAGTAATAATACTGGCTTGGAGAAAACCCAAGCATATCCTTCAGGTCCTCCATAAATCTGTGAAGGGATTAAAAGGTTATTGTTAGTGCAGACACTGAGATTTTGAGCACTGTAATTGATACATATCACCTAACTTGAGGGAACACACTGAAACAATGCATATATAGAAACGGCTGCAGTTTAAATTACTTGATGGACTGAAAACCAGAGCTTGTATTACTAGTTCTTCAGAACAGATGAATAAAAGGCATTGCTGCACAGTACAGTGACTTAGTAAGCTGCTTGCTGGACTGTGCTGCAAAGATATTTAAACACACCTTTTTTTTTATAAGATTCTTTTTTATATCTTCTTGTATTGTCTACTGAGTTGTTTATTGAGGCATATGTCATTACTTCCGAGGACATACACAACCAGCACCTCTCACAGATTCTGCAAAATTAATTTTTAACTCACATGTGTGCTGCAGTGTAAAAAAACAACTTTATGCAGAAGCTATGGTTTGCATCATATAAGCTGCTTAAATAAAACTTTGCCAAGTTATAAAACTGCCTCCTTGTTCCTCAAAATTTTAAGTTATAATATGAACAAAACTCCTATTTTTATACTTGTGACGGAGTATTCCAGAGCCAGAAGAAAGAGAAAATACTTTTAGAAATAACTTGTTAAGAGTTTTCACAAGCAATGATTAACTCCCTTGTGGTCCTACTTCCTTTTGAAATGTCCATCTAGAAAAGGTTCTTATAGCAATAAATATGTTTTCAAAGAAGTTACACATATGAAGTTTCTGTCATATAGACTCTCAAAACATTTTTTTTAACTGCACAGCTTGGGCCATTCTATTGTTTGTTTACACTGAAATTAAACACATCATTAAAAAGAAACTGAATTTACAAATGGATTGTGCCCTTTACAAATAGCCCTCTTTCTGAGATCTCCAGTTCTTCATCCAGTTGAACATAAATCCGTTATCTTTAAAGTTTATCATTGACTCCATCCTACTTATGCTCTTCTAAAAGCTATCAGGCTCCGCTAGCAGTGATTCCAGATTTTCCTTCTTGTCTACGTTGTCTCTTTTCTATCCTTTGGTTGTAATCCCTTTGGATGCTATGTTTTGGTTTTTTACTATCTGATCAAAGACAATGTGTCTAGGAAGACATATACATGGAACTTCATCTACAAGGAACCCTTGGTACTATTAGCCAATGACAACCTGAGGTTGTTGATTCTGACAGTGTTTGCAAACAAGACTGCCATGTTTCTTAAGGATATTCTGGAGAAATATACATCAGCAGAAATATTAGGAATAGTCCAGAGGGAATACATGGGTGTCATTATGAATGAGAAGTCTGGCTGTTAACTTTAGACTGCATCCTGTCAGAACCCCTTCTGAAAACATGAATCACCTGCACCCTGAGTCAGAATCAAAGGATTACCATATTTTAGCTATGCCTAAACATCAAATTCCTCACAGGTAAGCTGCTGGTTTTTGGCATGTCTATCTCCATTCACAGTGGAACACTCCCTGACTGATAACCAGGTCATTTGTTTCATCTTTTGTTTGCCTGTGTAAAATCATATACATGGCGTTTTTATATCTATGTGATTGATTATAGGATTATACATGCGGTCCAAGTGGGAATGGTCTGAGTAAGCAGACCAGGCACTATTTGTGTAAACCAGAACCAGTGTCTGGGAACCATATAATTAAGTTTTCTTATTACAGTTTTGTTTCACTACAACAACAGACTGGCTGATTACTCCGATCAAACAAGTGAAAAGTCAAATGAAAAACCACCCATTCTATGTCACACTTTTTGCCTGTGTAAAGAAATCACAGATGTTTTCATTACTTTGACATGTTAGTATAGCATACTCTGTTTGACCTGTGGGTGGCAAAAGTTATTTTTGACATAAATCTTTCTACTGAAGCACACGTTGATCTTGCTTGGTGAACACATTCTGCTGATTTTGGTCATAAAATGAAAAAAAAAAAAAAAGGGGCTTGATGGTCTTTTCACCCCATCACTGCCAGGTCACTTTACTTCATTGTCAACTGTTCTGCTTCCAAGTAAGTTTTGACTCGGTTCTTTGCTGTCATTTCCTCTATTTCCTCTCTCACAACTAATGCAAAGAACAATTAATTGCTACAACACCCCAAACTAAATCTAGTTCATAAACTGAAACTTTCTTCTTGTTACTTCCATTGAGTTTGCTTTGTTCCTTTCTCAGACTGCCTGGAATACTGCAGACCTGTTCAGAATACTCATTCTCATCTGCTGCTTAGACCACGGCTATTACTTCTTTAAATCTTTCTTTTCATGACTTATTTTGATACAAATTCCTCATACTTTCATATCCAGCCTCCTTTCTAACTCTCTCATTTTGCCTCTTTAACTTTATTCTCATTTCTTTGGACCTCTTACAATCACTCTTTGGGTTTCAGTGCACTGTCCTGATGTAATTTATGTTGCTCCAAACCTGTTCTTAATAACAGACTAGATTCTTGACCAGTTTCTATTTACTTGTATTTCTGTGTACATCACAAATACTTCACAAAATATAATTAAAATAGTAATAATTATTGTAACGAATACTGTTGATATGGACAGGGAGATACATTTCCTTCACTTACTTGTCTATTCCATAAATTCGGATGACCGCAATATTCTCCAAAATGACCACAATTAGCAGGGGCAGAGTAGCTGAGTAGTCATCAAACATTGTCACAAAATAATTTCCAGAGCGCTGCACGAAGATCAGGCCAATAAAAAATGCTACCAAGCAGCATATGACTGGAATAAAGAGAAATTCATTATTTCATATAATTGAAGTTGATAACATTTTACTTTTTAGAGAGTTTCAATTTTAACATTAGGAATTCTACCTCTTCCCTACATAATGGAAAAGTTATGAAATTAGATTTACTCGAATTGCCACATTACAGCAGTCCTGATTAAGCAGCAGACATTAATCAAGTGACTATTTCTCACTAAATGTAATGTGAATGCAAGGGTAAAATGAACTGGTAAGCAAAACATCATACATCACGTTACTTGGTCACTACTTTTTGGAAATCAGAAGTGAAAAGAACTTAGAAGTGAAAACATGGAAAAAGATAGTGAAAACGTTTCAGACTGTGATTCTAAAAAATATCAAGGCTGAATAGACTTCCCCAAAAAGATCATTCATGGCATGAAGTTCAACTAGGATCTGTCTAAATGTATTTGTGCATTAAGCATCAACATTTTCGTCCCTTCTTTTCGTTAGAACAACCTGAAATGTATTCTTTAATGCCTGATCCTGCATAATGGATCTCAATATAATTTTTTCCTACTAAATTTGTCAATAATATTATTACAAATAATATTATTACAGAATGCTTAAGTAGACATAAAATAAGTCAAATTTCAATAAACTGTGAAATCAATTGTAGGCTGAGCATCAGTCAGGCTGATTATTCTAGTTAAGGTGGCTTCTTTTCTCCCCACTGGAAACTTAGGCTAAGGATGATCCTCATCCCTGAGTGAGCTGTGGGATATGCAAAATATTTCAGCCACTGTGTAAATGAGCACATGACTGCTCCAGTGCTGGGATAACTGGGCTAGTAGCCTGGAATTAGAGGGTAGGAAAGTCAAACAGCTGGGATCACTTTCTCTGGAAGGGGGCATTGACAAAGCGATTGGAAAAGGGACACAAGTTCTTAGCCTCTGGATATGATCCTGTCAGGCATGAAGGAAAGACATTCCCTCATATAAGATGTTATATGTCACCCAGGCAAGTGGACCATCATGGAAAGATGTATTCAGTATCTGAGAGAATTAGCTGTGCTAGACATTACTTCTTATGACCCACCTGAGACTCCCTGATTCCCACTCATAGGATGATTTGAGTGACAGCCTAGAAGCAATCAGCAGGACTCGCTCACCCTTTAACAGCCCCATATGGTCACTGTGGAAGTCTATTGGAGAAGGGAGACTAACAGCAGGCTATCATGGCCTGCATAACGTCACATCACTGCTGAGCACAGCTGTGCTGGACATGCTGGAACTTCAACACACGCTGGAGTCAAAGGCAACCCGGTGGTATGCCACAATTGATATCACTAATGCATTTTTCTCAATCCCTCTGGAGGAAGAGTGCAGGCCCTCTAATTCCAAGCTACTAGACCCATTCACTTCCACTTGAAGGGATGTCCGTTTCTCTAGAGAGTAACTATACTGATTTTAGCATAATAAAAAATTCATCATAAATTAAGATTTCATTTAGCTTATTTAGGGATAAGCTAAATGCGTGACACAAATTGGAATGGAAAGTATTCTGGAACAGCCCAACAGGACTGACCATACAGAAACTTGTAACAGAAATTAGTCCTCCAATAAAATTTAAGTTCTAGGATGTTCCTGCTCATGTAACACTCAGAAAAATGTGTTACTGGCATATATTAATGTGCCTATGTACGGAAATACAGTCTGGAATACAGTGATTTACTGCTCTGTAAAATGATCTTTACACTTTCATGTCAAAAAACAATTTCATACTCTCAAAAAAAAATTAGCTTATTCCTCTATGGAGAAAAGAAAGTTTGTGTAACTTACCAGTAAGAATTTCTTTTCTGACTTTGAATGTATCAACAATGGGTGTGATAATGCCTTCAATGGTTCCAAACATACTTCCAAGTCCCAGATTTACTAACATGAGGAAGAACATGACTGACCAGAAGGGAGAAGCAGGGAAGTGGGTCATTGCTTCTGTAAAGGCAATAAAAGCTAAACCAGTTCCCTGAACTGCCTGTCAGTGAGGAAAAAAAAAAATGTTATTGTTCCTGAACTTTTTTTTTGGTTTTGGTAGTGTGACAGTCTGACTTGGTAATCATGCAGTGTCATCAACTACATCTTGGAAGGCAGAGTGGGAAGTTGCTATCTAATATGCAATTCTTCCACTTAATTAATACTATTTAGTGAAACAGTGGATTTGGCTGAGAATTTGTAACTTGATTGACATTAACAGTTCTTTCATAAAATTATAGAATACTAGGCTGGAAGGTATCTCAAGGATCATCTGGTCCAACCTTTCTCGGCAAAAGCAGTCTAGAAAAGATGGCCCAGCACCCTGTCCAGCTGAACCATATAAGTGTTCAATGCTGTGGAATCCACCACTTCCCTGAAGAGATTAGCCCAATGTCTGATTACTCTCATTATGAAAAATTTTCCTCTTGAGTCCAGTCAGAACTTATTTCTCTCTTTCACTGACGATTTTGCATGAGAGCTATCATAAAGGACTGCTACAAAATACACTCTGTTTTCTCCAGTAAGTATAAAAAAGACTTAATTTCTGTATCTTTGTTTCAAATTTAAATGGTAGGAATAGTACAGAAACTTTTAAAGTCTAAGTCACAGATTTTACATTTTATCTTCAGATCCTGGTGCAACTATATAGAGATCAGTGTTTAAATATGCAAGTCTCTCCCTAAAGCAAGAAGACTATAATTTCTTTTACAGATCTGTCTTACTGTAAGATTTCAAAACAGGATGCTATTCATTAAACAATTACCTGATAAGTAAAGAATAATTTTTTACTTTCAGTATAGTAGTATTTATATCTAAAAATGTATCTTAACATTGTAAGACATTGCAGTGTGAGGCATCGAATAGGTAAACCTCTGTTTAGTCTTTGAAAAAATCCTCATGGTCAATTCTTCTAAAAAACAGAACTTTAAAAACTTCTCACCTCATAAAGGGAATGATATAATGATCAAAAAAAGTGAAGACTATATTAAGACATCAGACCCAAAAGTCCTCAAGTGAGCTGGAATGCAACCTTGTTTTCATCTAGGTATTTATAGATGCACAACTCATAGGTACATTGTACTGATACTCTCTGTAGGTACACTTCACAGTTCATTTCAGGCCTAAAAATACGCATCTGTTCATATTCTCTGTATTTAAGACTTACTTAACACTCTCACCTTGTTAAGCTCATCTTCAATTTGACAAGATTTCAGACCAAGAGAATCAAACTCTTCTTCTTTAACTTTCTGTATAATGTCATAAACTAAATTGTAATCTTCTGCTGTAATGCTTGAGAAATTGATATGATGTGGGATCATATCCTGGCTGAGATTGCCCATTTTCAAAAGTTTTAAAATCTTCTCTGAATTCCTGTAAAACACAATAAAATAGAAAGATCAAACTCAGTGTTCTGTGTTAATTCATGAATGAAATAAACCATAAAAATAATTTTAAAAAAGAAATGGATATTCATACTGGATAACACATTTTTCATTTATGATATTGGCTTTGAAGCCCAGAACTGCAAACACCACCAAAGTTGCCAGCACAGAAGTGAAAAAATTGATGAAGGACACCAGTACAGCATCAAAATGGCAGTTGTTGTCTCTCTTGTTGTAGCTCGAAAAGGCAATGACTCCACCAAATCCAAGCCCTAAGGCAAAGAACACCTGAGTAGCAGCTTCTCTCCAGACCTTGGGCTCCAGCATTATTTCAAGCTGTTTGAAATTAGATATAATATATGTCAGCTATAATATGCATTTCTATTATATGAAATAAAACAACAGAAAAAAGATCAGGAAGACAATCTTTATCACAAAATTATCATACTCCACTACAAACATATTTTCATTATGATAAAATGAAAGCTGAGGCATCTAAATTTAAGCAAACTTATGGGCCAGAATTTCTATTGACTTTATATTATCTAAATGTCAGAGAAACATGCTACACATTATGTTTCCAAAAACGACACACTACTGGAGCTATGTAACTGAAATAGCAGCAAGTTACACTGAGAAATAAGAGAGAACTTTTTTTTTTACAGTATATACTGTCTTTGATATTTGTTAGAATTAAGATGCATTTTGGGATGATCAACCCTCAAAAATTCAATGAGTATGATGAAAGTTGCTTTGTTGTTACTTTTCAAACAAACATAAAAAAGTGAACATAAGATACACATGCTTATATGGAATTCTATTACATGCAAATATATAAAGCAAAATGAAATATATGAACACTGCCCATCACAAGCTGTATAGTCCACAAGTCAGATCTTCCTTAAGTCAGATGCCTTGAACTTCATCCAATATTAAATGGTATTTGAGGGCAAAACAGGTTTTTCTCAAAAAAATTGAACTGTATTGCTCATTTAGAGGAACTGTATTGCTCATTCAAAAAAAATCTTTGTAACAAAGTTACAAGTCACCATTTGTCTACCTCAAATTCTTCTAGATACTGAATAACAAAAAATAAAAAAACCTAGATGTCAAACTTAAACATTAGATTTTCTCAAGCTGATTCAGGGCCTCCATTAATGCATATGATTTTTATTTTTTTTTAAGCCCTAGGTTTACTAACAACAGTAAAACTAAAAAGCATCAACACAGATGACAGCATCATTAGACTGACTGTCTTACTCTGAGGAAAAATAAATCTGCTACTGCTGTAACATTTTGAAAAAAATTTCAGTTTTCCATGAAGATATAATATTTATTACAGATAGGTATCAGATAGCCTCTTTAGTCATTTATATATAGATAAAATACAATATATTTGGGGAAAGAAAAGGTATGTACGGGAATAAATTTGTTCCTGACTTAAAATTTTTATTATAATTACAATGCACAAGTAGCTATTTCAAGTAGTTCAACCTGCCTGTATCACAGGCATGCCAGAGTTTTTCCACCAGAGGGAGCTCGAGGAATATGCAGAATTCTACCAAATCTCCAAATGGTTGAAATATCAAAACACTTATCACTTTCCTCAATGTATCATTTGGTACCATCAAAAGTATTGTGTTCTCAGATACACATCATCTAGACTTTCAAAATAAGCTTGTAATTGATTTCCTATCAGATACTGCTTGTGAAATTTTGGGAGCTCTGCATTTCAGCTTCAGTCCTACAGTTTAACTGCAGTAGTTGATTTAAGTGGGTTTCTCATATATCTTTCTTTAGGTTTTCTGTTAAAATTATTATTTAGAATTTCTGCTTTGTTCAACAACCATGCCAAACAGAGAAATTCTCCCCTTCTACATTAGCCCTGGGCTTTCACATATGGGCACCAATGTGTGCCAGTCCTCTGCCATGCTGGCACAAGTCTTGTGGGAATGTGCTGTGATCGTCTGTGGTCAAAACGTGGTCATTTGCTCAGCTAACTGAAGCTGAAAAAGATGTCTCCTCTTCCTCTCTCACATCTATCTACCTGAAAAATTTTCAAGCTAGATTGGTTTAGCACAATTTTGTACAGTCTGTCTGCCCAAATACACTGTTAGCACTATGGAGTAAATGAACAACAGATGGGGCAAGTCTGAATTTCTTCAGGTAGTCTTATATGAACCTACAGTCCAAATTAGTGCCCAGATACAGAAAATTATAATTAAAATACTTTTGAAGGTTTACATTCACATATAATATACGTGACATGGAGGTCTCCTAACTTAAATTTAAACCACAACTTAAATTTTGGGATACAGAACTAGAAACTAGCAGAATAAATTAAAAACAATTTTTCTTTCGAGATCATTTATCTGAACACTTGAGACAATTGTATAATTAAGTATAACGTAACTATAAAGTAAGCATCAGCTGCAACTTATTTTAAGTCTAACTCAGATGAAATAGTGAGTAGTGAAGAGGTGTTGGTATTCAAGGGAAGTTTTTTTATTTATATTCCTTCAGCATCTAGTGGTACTTCTCCAGTCAAAGAAAGGATTAACACTGTGGTTGAGAAACCAAATTATATTTTCAAGACATCTGTATTCCACCTCTGTTCTAGACATCCTCTCATTAGTAAGCATTACATTTTTCTGTTCCTCAGGTTTCCCAAACTTGCTTGAGCAGCCTGCAAGTTCCTGCAGAACCATGACTCTCTAAAGTGGTGACAGTGAGTGACACGAAGCACAACTGCACCAAGGTGATAGCTAACAAAGGTCATTTTTATAGAACGACATTTCTCTAGACTCAGAACACCTGGAGTCAAAACAACTGACAAGACCCTGTCATCTGGCATTAGCCACTATGTGCATTGATTTTCATCATCTTATTATTTAGTTTTCATTTTTGAAATGTTAGTCCTGTTCTTCTCAACTATATTATGAAATGGACCTGTTGGAAAGTGCATTTCACAATACAACAGGAAGCCCAGCATTGTACATTCCTGAGTACGGCTCAAACTACTCAAACATGCTGTTCCTGTAGTATAGATACAGTTGCAAGCATTTGAGATGGGTGTGGGTAGAACCTAGATCTTCAAGCTAAACAATGATTCATAACATCCCTTATCACCTCCATAGTTAGAAAATTTAAAGCCCTGTAAGGCATGCTCCTGGTAAAAATATTGGCAGTACAAAATGTATGCTTAGAACTGCTGCTATCTTGGTGTGTCAACCACAAAAAACAGGACAAGGAAAGCTGAGTGGTGAGTACTTACACTACTATTAAATACAGGTCTCCTGTACTTGGGGCTACTATGCAAACAGCATTAATTTATTTACAAAAAAGGAAAAAAAATTGTTCTTTTTCAAAAGGGATGAGATAACTATGTAATGTCATGTGACAATTCAAAGTAAGGCACTGTGACATCCCAGGACAGAGCATTTCAATACGAGAGAATGGCAAAATATGAAGATTCACTTCTTCTCCATATTTGGAGCTCTCTAAACATCCTGAATCCTGTAAATAGCACTTTTAGTTGCTTTGTAGAGGCATCTAACTCCAGGAACCCTTATCTAAGGGAAGTAACTTTACACAGACCCTTGGAATACTTAAGGGCCTTTGGACTTTAGGGCTTGATATTGTGCCACTGAGGTAAACAACAATTTTGTAATTTAACCAAACAGAAACACAGCCAAATGTTCTATGAAGACAATAAGCTTAAATGAGAGCATTCATAAATGGTCAAATTGCCACCGAAACGTTAATACTCTACAAGCAGAAATTAAGCACATACCTTAGGTGTGAACATGTGACGAATTCCATCCACTGACCCATTAAGGAGCAGTCCTCTGATCAGAAAGCATAAAAGTACCACATAAGGAAAAAGGGAACTAAAATACATGATCTGAAAAACATTAAGAAGAAATTTAACATGACATTTAATGTGGACTTTATTTTCAATAGCTTCATTCACTACTCAGTATCCTCTGGATACATGACTGTATTGATAATCATATGCTCCAAGAACTATGCAGAACACTTCCCATTCCCCTTGTCTCTGCAGAAGAAAGCAAAGTCATATGACTATAATAGAAATTCTGTACTTTACTAAAATAATACAGTTGCCAGTGTTCACGAACTGATAACGAACCACTGGGTTTCTGGGGAAATTCAGTATGAATTCAATGAGATGACAACAAAGACAGAAGCAGACTTGTAGAAATGCTTCGCTTTACAATTGCACTTTGACTTAAGTACTGAGGATCGTTAAGATATGCAGTGTGCATAGGAACTCATTGTGTCTTCAGAAGGAAAGAAAACAAAGAGTCAATAGAAAGCACATAACCAATGAATTCAATCACTAAGTAATGCTTACTGCCAAACCAACAAAAAATATTAATCAACTCTGATCTTTCATTCCCCATCACTGAAAAGAAAACTTATTCTGTTTAGTTTAGTAAAATGATTCTCTGGTTAAACTTGTTACTTCTTTAACTGCAACGCTTTAACAAAAATTGGCATACCAGTGCCAAACTTTCTAATAGCAAAGAATTTTGATACTGGAACAAATTAGTTTTCCTCTGAAAATCCCATTGAGATCAACAGATCTAGCAAACCATTCATTAGCCAACCCAGCTGGCTGCATGCAAAGCAAAGAAGACAAGGTGACAGTACTCAGATGGCAAGGGATGGTAAGTCATTAGTTAAAAGAAACAATCCAGAATCCTACAAAGTAGCTGTGTTAATGACAGAAGCTTGCATACGTGGGTGCACTGCAATCATAATGTGAGTACACATGGAAACCTAATTCCTTAGACATTCAAAACACACAGACATGCTGCACAATAAAGCTGAGGTACAGTTACTTGCAACAATTATGCTGATGAGAAGCAAAATATTTCCTTAGATCTCAATTCCCACTATATTACTACAATTCCCTCTAAAATTACTGTAATTCTAATGCTTAACTAACATTCCTCTACTTGAGGATATACAAATACTGGGGTGAGTTCCCACCTGCTCCTACAGATTTCATGAGAATAAACAGAGGGTTCAGTGAACAGAAATATCCTGAAATGCTTCAACATAAAACAATACCATGCAGGTAAACAGTATACTCACTTTGCCTGAAGACTGAATGCCTTTGATCATGGCTAAGCATACCATGACCCAGGCAGCCAGCAAGCAGATAGTCATCTTCCAATTTAAACCCCCACTCTCTGAAAGAGAGCTGGAAATATTCAGTGCTTCTCTGTACCAGTAATAAGTGGTTGCAGAACTTTTTTCACACTCTGGCTCCACAACTGTCAAAGAGATGTTAGCAAGTAAAGAATAGGTTTGGGAGACATATTTCATAACCATTTTCTACCAATTCTCAATATTTGTAATTGTGCCATCATCATTTACTGAGAAACTAAACTCACAAAAAAGTCTTAAGACATTCTCTAGAAGAAAAAGTGACTGCTGTCAGTCAAAGGTTCTGGGTATATATTTTAAAACACCCCTTTGGGCTAATGTATTCCTCCACATTATGGTTAATCCTAGTCCAAGACAGAATTTATTTCTCACTTCACTACTAAATAGTAGGCAGGCTTAGATGAAGACATACATTCCACTTATCACACATAAGATTACATCATCTATCCATGACTTACATACTATGAAAACTATCTCTCTGAAATGAACACAAATTTGAAAACATGGAAAACAAAACCTCGATTGTATCCACTTTGATAAGACACTAAAATAAACAGGGACTTAATTACTATTATAAACAGTAAAATAATAACATGATACCAAAGTGATGAGAAAAGGAAATAAATGGTTCCTACAGTTATGTTAAATGAAAGTTGCTCTATGTATTCCAAAAGTGATTTTTTTATTATACTGTAATTGTTATACTCATATTTCCAAACAGTTTAAGAAACTGTGTGTATCTAGAGATATAACACATAAAAAGATTTCTTCAAATAAAATGTTTAAGTTTTTGTAAATTATTTATAACTAACAATCAAGTACATAGCTAAGGTATGTCCTGAGTTAAGATCATTAAGGGAAAAAAAGGGAAAAATATACTAATTTTAAGCAACCTAACACAGATGTCAGATCTTCACTGAAATAGCCTATCAAAAATGATGTTATCAAATATAATAACTTTCTCTAAGATTAGTTCAGATGGCCTCTGCTGAAGTTAGCTGACACATTGTATCTTAATATTTAGGCAGAATAAAGAGTACATAAACAACCACCGTGGTTCAATTAATGGACAATAGCTTGTGGACTACAGTCAATTTGACTGTGTGTCAACATTCACAAATACTGATTATTTCAAATAACTGAAGCACACAACTCTGGAAAAAAACAATATAGAAAGGTACAACTTTTCAAATGTCCCTAATTACATTCTTTATTCAAGTGGTAAATAAACCCACAAAAGATAAAGAAAATTTAGGATCTGAAATAAAAACAAAAATAAATAATTCATATTTCAATAGCAACAATAATGCAAAATGTGTAAGTGTTACAAGATAACCAAACTCAAGGAATAAGGAACTTTTAATGCTGTTATATAATAAACCCATGAAAGATCATCCCATTACAGAACAACCCAATGATCAATTATCTCATCTATATTAATTTACAAAGCAAACAGTGCTTTTATCACTTGCAATTCATTGATGTTTACAGTTTTCCATTTTGTCCTTTGTTAGTAACACAACTTTTTTCTGGGAAGTATCCTACTAATTGAAATGTAAAAATATTCTGCCACCTTTGTTTTTCACCAAGTAAGCATAAAAAGTAGTATCAACATCAGAAAAAAAAGAAACCACATTATTTTTCTTCTCCAACACACTAAATAGCATTCTCTTAATTTCATGACCATTTAAAATGCTGTTGACAGTGATGTTTCTTTATAAATACAGTGTATTTCTCTTAGATTAAGCTTCTCTGTTGTATTTTTTCCAAATACTGTAATGTGGCATCTTATTAAGACAAAAAAACAGCTTTGCATACAACACTTTTGCCCACAAATACCTTTTTTAATTGTATTTTTTCTACAATTCTAGATTTTCAAAATCTCAAATTTTATATATTTTATATAATTTTTGAGAACTTTAAATTATTATTGACTTACAGGTATGAGATGAATTTTTAACTAAAGGACACTGGTCCCATGGTAGTGGATGCTGAAAAGACTGGGAAAAATAAAACAGACTCCATCCAATAATGACATTGTAGTATAGAGCCACAAAGAAACATACCTATTAGAAAAAAAAAAAAAAAAAAGGTCAAAAAGTTACATTTCTAAAGTAAAATTAAAAAATCCCTGCTGAACTTCTGCATATTCTGCACGTTTGCCACTGAACCCAATTTTAATTAAGTCAGAATAAAAAGGGAATAGCTTCTCCCATTTAAGTATCTGACATTTTCTAAATTTTCATTTTTCTCTGTCTTTATCACATTACACCTATACTTTCACAGGCCTTTTTTTTGCCCAGAAGACTATTCCATTCCATAGCTCCTAATTTCAAAAGAACCATAAAACACAAGTTGACTGGTTTAACAGACATTTTTAATGGACCAATTCAAGTTTTAAGATCATTGTAAACTGACCTTGACCCGGCTACAAATAGAGGGCCTTTCCCTGCAGCAAAACAAAGTCTAAATCATGCAGCCTAAAAGCAAACCACACAATGTCAAAAAACTTACTACACAGCTTGCAAATCCAATTCCACCAAGTTTGGGGCTGATATAATTCCACACACCAATACTCCCTCGGCGTATCCTCTGCCCCACAGCAAGCTCCAAGAAAAAGAGTGGAATCCCTATTATCAGTAGCAAGATTAAGTATGGCACAAGATAGGCACCTATGAAGGGAACAAAGTATAAATCAGAGTAAATGAAAGAAGAGTCATAACTTGACAGAACAAATGTGAAAACTCCTAATTGCTTCAAGGTTGGATTACTGTCATGCACTGCAAAGCTTTTTGATCACATGCAAAGAGTAATTTTACCAGAACCTTGGTCATACATCTTTGTAAGATATTAAAAACCCAGACACACTGACTTTCTAAAGCACTGTAACATTTTTGAGGCAAACCTTACTGAAAGTGGGATATTATTAAAACTAGTTGTTCACTTGTGTGAAATTCTGGGCATTTGATCAAACTTTTTAGAAATATAAGCATCAGGAGCCGACTTAACACTTCTTAAAAAACCTTACACCTTGACTTGTATTGTAGATCCAGATCTTACAGTACTCACCAACTCTCTCCTTCAAGGCATATTTGAAAATGCAACTATTACTTCACTGTTATGCAAACATATGTAAAAAGAATTCCTGATTTTTGAGGTCTTATTCACATGAAGTGATCATACACAATCCTAACCAAAGGATGTATATCCATTTATTTCAGTAAGTCTAATTGCAAGCAAATATATACTAAGTGCACTGAAAAGTTCAGAGCCTAACCTTCTCCTTAATGTTGTGGAATACTTAGTACTAGAGCTAAGAACACATGTAGGCATCAGCAATTAGCAATGGGGCACTCAACTTTCTTTCATGTGCGACTCTTATACTGCAATATAGACTACTGCGCTGGCTGGCCAACTAACTCAAAGGGCTTAGAATTTCTGTTTGCAACCATTGCTTAAGAAAAGCATTTAAGAGATGCAGACTGCAGCATGTTAAAGCAAGACCACAGAAGCTTAGACTCAGAGCTATTAACTTGTATGATCAGTCTATTCATCTCTGTAATGAGAGAGATGCTGAACAAAGTTCAGAAACGAATTTGACATTTACCCTCAACTCCAACTAAGTCTTAATTCAAGTTTATTTATCCAGTGTCGACTTTCTAGGGCTTGTTTAGGAGTCTATCAAAATACACTGTCATTTTCACATACCTAGTGGGCAGCTTATCTCATGGAATACAGTTTATTTTAGAAAACTTAAACTTCCCTAGGCTCAGGGAAGGTGGTCTTAGAGGTTTTGGTACCATCCATTCCTATTCAGGTCCACTTGCTATTTTGCTCTTCATGAAATACACACTGATTGGACATCCCCTTCCATCACAAGTATCTTACATAGATACAAAGCATGGAGTAACTGCAGTCTTAAGGCCAAGACTAATGGGAAAAAAAGACAGAAGAAATAAAACCTGTGAAAAAACTAGGGCCCCCAGCACAAGACATTGACCTGTTGGAAGGAGCCCAGAGGCAAGACACCAAGTTGATCACAAAGCTGAAAGACAGACCTGAGAAAGTTGGGGTTATTCAGCCTGGAGAAGAGAAAGTTCCGGAGAGACCTTACAGCAGCCTTCCTGTAGCTAAAGGGGGCCTACAGGGGAGCTGGAGAGGAACTTTTAACAAGGGCATGTAGTGACAGGACAAGGACAAATGGACTTAAGCTGAAGGAGAGTAGGTTTATATTAGATATTAGGAACAAATTCTTTAGTATATGGTTGATGAGGCACTGAAACAGGTTACCCAGAGAGGTTGTGGCTTCCCCATCCCTGGAAGCATTCAAGGCCAACTTGGATGCGGCTCTGAGTAACCTGGTTTAGTGGAAGGTTCCTTGCTCGTGGCAGGGGAATTGGAACTAGATAATCCTTAAGGTTGCTTCCAGCCCAAAACATTCGACAATTCTGTGAAAAACTACTGGTGGACCAGACAAAGAATATTAATCTTACATACCTCACAGCTTCCAGCCCAAAACATTCGACAATTCTGTGAAAAACTACTGGTGGACCAGACAAAGAATATTAATCTTACATACCTCACAGTCTACAGGCTATGTTAGCATTGAACTAGCTTCCGTGTTTTATTTTCATGACATGATAATATGCTATGCAATGATAGTGTCTGAGCAGCATTTGGTCAAAACCTATGCCAGGCTCTGAAAAATATACCTGTTTTGAGGTTACAATACTCCCTTCATAGAGCCAAACATCACGGCCTATCTACCCATTTCAGCACACTACAGTGTCTACTGAAAGATTGTTTTTACTGAGGTAGCAGCTACATTCCCATTCAGTACTTCGGTGTCTCTTGTGGTTCACCTTCTATGTGCACATAATGGAAAGAATACAAAGGATTTACTTTCTACTAGGAAAAGAGAGACAGCAGAGACAGAAAGAAAAAAATGTGAGGGAAACTGAGGAACAGAGCAACAACCACATTCCAAAATGAGGGGTACTATCTGTCTTAAGAATATGTAAGACAAATACCATTAAATACCTGTGATTTATCATCAACATCCGCTCAAAACTTCTGCAAGGCAGAAGTCAATTCATATTGCAAGTGAGAAGCTCTGGCATCACTATCATTAAAAATCCAGTCATACAATTAATTGAAAGTCAACAGTACATAGTTTTTATATCATATAACTGTAAATTGATACAGTAATTGATACAGAGCTATTGTAAATGATACATTAGATCTTAATTAGGCAGGTGTGGCATAGCTGAGCAGAGACAAACCTAAACAGCTCAAAAAAAATTGGGGCCTAAGTGACTTACCCTGTATCCCACTGGATGACTGTACTAGAGCAGGAACTGAACCCAGCTCTTCAGTGTCCCAGTCCACAACCTTAATCACAAGGCTGCAAAGTTAAGCACATGTTTAAAGACTGGGTGGATGTGGGTATTTTATGGTGCAGTATGAATGTAAGTTGCAAGATTTATCAGTTGGATTCTACTAAATGAGTTAAATAAATGTGGTGTTAAATCTACATTACATTAGACATGACAAAACCCTGTAATTCAGCGTGGGTAGCCAGACAGCAGAGTTCACCACTATACTGCTAGGTTTGTGGAAAGCACCTGAAGTGCTAGTTTTCTGCTGAGCTCCTTTCAGATCTTTCCCCTCCCCAAAAAGGACATAGGGAAAGTTGTGCATGTATGAGTTTCAGTATGATACAGTTTGGGTGGAGCTGGATTATACAACTGCATATCACAGGTGCAAAGGGCTTCTGTGTCTAGAGTCAACATGAAACCACAGCATCTCTGGGCATATATTTTGCTGAAGTCTTCCCTTGAAGCTAGACATACTTCAAAGTAAGACATCTTCCCTTCATCCTAAAACAGAATTACTATGGAAACAGCTCAGCATGTCTCTTACTTGTCTGGGCATGAAAACACGGGTCCTTGCAGTATTGGATAAGGACTATTTTCATTTGAATTAGAATAATAAACTATACACACTGGTCTTGAACAACATCCTCCAATCAGTTGTCTGCTACCTCTACCAGCTAAGCTGCCTTCTGAATACTACAATTCTGTGTAGTTCTGGATGTCCAGGTCTCGTTTCTACATATACGAAATTATTCTACTATGAAGTCACTTTTTTTTTGGCATATTTTGGCCTTAAACACTGGCTTCCATATTAAAAAAATAATCTCAACTTCATAAGGAAAAAACATACCTCTTCCTTCTTCAATAGAATGAATAACAATGATACAAAAGATTTCATGAACTGGTGACTGTTAACACTGTGCACAGCATTGCTTTGATTTCTTAATTTTTTTATTTAATCAAGCACCACAACGGGATAGTTGGTAAATTGTCTCTCTTGATATTACAATAAGTACTACATTTAACAACATTATTGACAGAAGTGGAATAACAACATTTCAATTTAAGCTCTTATAAATGCTTAGGAAAAAAATCATAAAATTACATGATTCATAGTGATTAAAGAGTTGGAAAATAATTTCAAAAGCAGTAATGCAAGGTGACATAACCATTAGCATCTTGATAGTACAAAAGAACTTTTCTTCTTCTAGCCATTTGTGATGTAAACTGAAAAATAATTTTCCAAATTTGTTTCATCTGCTTCTGTGTGAGATTTTAATTGTCTAGTGTCCGATTTAATTCTTAGTCAGTCAAGGTGAAGTTTATCACTGTCTTGAAGAGAAATCCCAGTTCTTATCACTTACTAGACTATTACTAATAGAATGCAAGCAAGAAGCTAACATACAGATGAATATCAAGTTACGTTCCACGTCAAATGCTAAAATTTTTAAAGTTATTACAAGCGGGCAACAAAACACTATAGGTTAACAGTCTGCCAGGCTTCTGTAA
The DNA here is from genome assembly GCF_001604755.1 of Lepidothrix coronata. NCBI lineage: Eukaryota > Metazoa > Chordata > Aves > Passeriformes > Pipridae > Lepidothrix > Lepidothrix coronata. The sequence goes on from NW_016690189.1 coordinate 4,362,437, forward strand.
GTGAAATTATTTACCACTACAAAAATACGAACTGCTTTTATCAGAAAAACTCTGATAGATGGTTTTATGTTCTATCTGTACTATCCTACTGATAGGATAGCCTTCCTGTCACTAGTTTCACTTAAAAATGTTCAGGTATGCCTTTTTACAAAACTGTGCTTAAAGGACGAAAATCCCCTTAGCCAATAAGTTTCAACGAAGAATTGCACTTGCAAAATAAAACCAAAACATTTTGAGCACACTACAGTACAACTAAATTTCAAGTCTGATAATATAGAACTCACAAACAAATATTGAAGTCATCAGCGAACTCAAGCCATGGAATATAAATTATTGATCAAAAGCTAAATAATAAAGCCATTGAATCCATACTCAAGTGTTGCAATACAAGGAAACACTTTGCTTCCATTTCTCTTATATTAGGACAATCGAACTGCAGCTCCTAACAACTCTCTAGTCTTTAACAGTTTTTATATTTCTCTCTCTGCAGTTCTCCACTATAACTGCTGTGCTTTTTATAAAATCACAGAACTTTACTGTTCCATCTGCTGGTATTTCTGTAGAAAATTCAGACTATTTAACTGTAAAAACTCAGGATGTGACTCTACCCAGGTCAATCTTTTCAAAACATACTGATGATATGTTCTGCTATAATTTTCCCTACACTGCTCATAGTTTTTATCTGTTTATCATTGTTTACTAGTTCTTTTGACTTTTTACATCACAGAGATATTAAAGATTGACTTAAAAAAATCAGGACAATTAAGTTAACACTCACAAAAATACAACATTAAATCTTTGGGTGTGCGGTATTTTGTGGACTCTTCACTTTTCTTCATAAAAACACTCAATTTAGCAGAACAGCTAATTTAATTTGCTTTTGTTACTTCTACTTAGCTGAAAGAAATATTCTACTTCTGCTAATCCTAAAGGAAAATGACAATATTTCCTTTGTTTGAAAAAAGTGAAAGGTGTGCAAGCTGTTCTCCAGATGACAGCAATGAGCAGCAGGAAAATATAGGTCTAGTTTGTCACTATTTATTACCCTTCTCAGCAAGACTAGGTAGATAGACCTGAGGGGTTCATTTTAAGGCTCACTATCAATCACAGAAAGCTGAGGCAGCTCTAAACCTATGGCATGCTAACAGAGGTTATGAAACTGTTATATAGGAACTGTGCCTATCTGAACAAACACACGTATTCATCTTTATGTAGTAAAAGAGTAATAAACAAACTGTAAAGTGCAAAATGGATATTAAAAACATTTAAAGCTAACAGAGCATACCCAGCTCCAGTGCAAATCACCTCTCAAGAATCAAGAAGAAAGAGGTTTTTTTATCTATTGGGCTGTAAAGAGTGGAAGAGGTTCCCCAAGTGCCAGAAAGGGACTGGGCATTGCCCATCAGGGGTAAAGAGGGTCTGTGGTGAGAACAGAGAGATCTATAGTCAGTTCTTCAAAACTACTGAGCATCTTCAGCCCCTCACTCCCAGAGCTTATAATTCCTTTAGGATCTCCTTCTCAAGTCAAGAAAACGAGCACCCTCAAGTGTGCTCAGTTACCTCCCAGCCTCTTTTTTTTCCTTTCAATACATTGTGCATTACAGCTACATCCCCAGTATGACAAGTTCATCCCATGCATGATAGCCTTTCCTCTCACCTCTCCCAACAAACACTTTTCTGGGAATGAGATAAGTGTGAGTCAGCAAAGAGTTGCCCAGTCTAACTGTAACTTAGTTAACCACAAAAAATACCTGATGTTACTCTAAATATTTATGAGTTTATATTAATTAAAGCAAGAGGAGAAACTGTTAAATAATCACAAGAAATAAAGTGCAGGAAACTGGTTTGGTGGTACAGACCAGACTCAGAAACAGAGACTGCAAAAATACCCAGGGACGCCCAAATTCTTTGTGCAGTGTAGCACTACACAATTTACTTTTAAAGATGGTATCACAGGTATCTCAGTGAAGCAGTACAGAGCTCTGAAGTCAGGATCGTCGGCATACCACAGGCCATAGCCATTAACAAACTAAATCTCTACAGAAAAGAAGGAAGGAAACACCCAATTTTTTTCTGCACATAATCCTTGAATAACATATCTATTTGGGCTAATCTGACTGTGCCTTATCTATGTTTATTTTGTTAGTTTTGCTGTTCTTGTCACGAAGGTTTAAAAAGAAGACAAAACTGAAGATTACTACACATTTAGGATTTGCCTTTTCTTTTACCGGTGGCTTTGGAGCACTATATTGGAAGAAACCTGTGAAGCAAAGTAATGATAAATGAGTAACTATGTTTTATACTTCTTTTTGGTTTAAATTGGAACAGGATTTATTGGTTTACCACTTTGTAATATATTCCCCTCACCTGATGGTATTTGCCAGATATAAGTTCCTTAAACACAGGGAAGAAAATGAAAAATGTTTGGACTAAACTGAAGGTGGAGACATAGTCATGCACTTCATGGAAAGGCTGTTCACCTTATATTAAGAGACTTCAACAGGTATTTATAGTAAAGCTTTATCAGCAGAAGATTACAGAACAGTTCTGACACTGATACTTAGAATGAGTTACATAAAACCACTCTAATTTTACCTAGAATAAAATATATTTGAAATAATATATGTAGGAGAAAAACAGAACCTCATATAAAATGTGTGTAGGTTTCCTTACCATGTGTTTGAGGTTTTCCCTTCCTCCCCCTATTCTTTTATACACTTGCGAGAATTATCTGTCCATCTGTGCACACATAAAAAAGCACCAATGTACTTTACACATTTCTAAGTTTTGTGTCACCTTCTCCATCTTGCATTATCATTAACTTGAAAAATCTAGCAAGCTTTAGCTCTAATAACCACTTCCTTTTCTCTGTTGTTCAGAAGGCTGCAATTTGCTAAAATGATGCAAAATTATTGTTAAAAGCTAAAAACATCCTTGTCTCAGCCACGTGCAGAAAACATATCACCACAGACTACATTACACATCCAAGTTCCTGCAATCACAGCACAGGAGAAAACCTTCAATCTGAAGTGACACCATAGTTATTTTTTCAAGTTTGAGTAATGAAGTGCCATAATCCCTGAAGTTGGTTTGAGGTTTCAGGGGTTTTTCGATTTTTTTTTAAAATGAGAAATTATTAATTCCTTTAATACATTTATATTTGATCTGAATTAAATTTACCGTCACTGGCAGAGTAACTTTAAAAGCACCTGCCTGACAGCATGAAACCAACACCCTAAGAAGCACACTAATGGATCCTTTCTGTTGGTTCTAAGAAGAATCCAAAGGGCTTGCAAAATTAGCAACTAACTACAATAAACACTGACTTTAAAAGGGACACAACTACACAAAATGAACTGTTGCAATGCATTATCCTTGAGACTACATCTTGACACCATATTCGGGATGAAATTATAGAGAATATAAACATTTTCATGATACACTTTAAACTATGAATCATTTTGTTTCAAAAATTGTTCATTAACAAATGTATTTTTTTTAAACTAGTAGTGATAAGTGATTAGTTCTATACTGTGTCTAGTAGTCTAGACAGGATTGCTATCCACTGAAAAGCTATGGCTTTTGAGAAACTACATTCAACATGTTCTCTCAGTTAATATTAGTCATAGATGAAGAAAATTTTAGGTTCCACGCAAATCATTAATCAACCATTTAAGGACTTACTCTCCAGAATAAAAGAAAAAAAAGGGCAGTTAAATGAGTGAAAAAAAATTTACAGTAACTAAATATAAAAGAATTTAGACTTTATCCTGAAGATAGAACATTTGAAAGTAGAAACTTCATTTTTACTGCTTGAACTGAGAGAAAACAAATTGAGAATTATACACTTATTATATTCTAAGTTCATTTCTATCTTTCTTAATTACATGAGTTGTGTCATTCAACTTCTAAAATTCACCAGGAGTAAAATGCTGTTCTTTATTTTCTGTACACATTCACTTTCTGTATCATAAAAAGTGACTGGTTTGTTTTGAATTCATCTAACCAATTAGCTACAATAGGACGTGCCTTAATGTAGTATAGCAGGGTACAGTATAGCATAGGATAAAAAAAACTAATCCTGCACTCATAGAGGAAGGAAAGTCTCTAGCCTCATACTTCAAACTGCATACAAGACCATAGATGGTCAATGAACAAACAGCCTGATGTTACTGTTTTAAGTGAAAGGTAACTTGTTATTTAGGAAAATAGTTAACCGTCTAACAGCATGAGAACAGATGCTGTCTCTTAGTGTAATGATTTAAATTATTCATTATCAGTAAAAGAAAAAAAACAAACAAAACCTTTTTCCCCCCTCCTACAGAATTTTGGTCTTCTTGTCAACAGTAAATCATGAGCAAATGGCCAGGAGCTAAAAGCTAAAAAGCTAGCAAGTTAAGGTGTGAAGCTCAGTACTGCTAAATTCTAAAAGACCAAAAGCCTTGATTTATTGACCAAGTACTATAAAGAACACTTTAGCACAACAATAACCAGGTCCAATATAATTCAGCCCTCCATAAAAATGTGTTTTGCTTAGCCGCTAGTTTGACCACTAGTTAAGTTCATATCAAGAACTTTCACCTGTAAAATGAGGAAATGGCATCGTAGAAGAATTTGCTACTAACTTTAATGGATACCTCTTTCTAAATAAAGAGAATATGGGTTTTTCCTCATAGGCTCTGGCAAAAATTAAAAGAAAAACCTGACAGAAAAAGCAGGTTTTACTGTGGCTATCTTTGCTAACTTCAAAACCTGCAAGGTTAGCATCATCATTTAGGTACAACTAGCTATATCACAAAACTTACCTCCACCATTTTTCTGACACAGATATGGGAATCGCCACACATTCCCCAATCCCACAGAAAATCCAACTTGAGCAAGGATATACTGGAGTTTGCTGTTCCAAGCAGGTCTTTCATCTTCTACATCTGAGCCTTCTTCAACATCTACATCTTTTTCTTCCCGGTCATCAACCATAAGTTCACTCTTCTTAAAGGCATCATCAGAAGAGTCCTCATTAGAGAGCAGGTCCTTAACTGACTCAATGACCTCATCATCTAATTCTCTTTTCACTACCTTGCTGTTCTTCGGCATTTGTAATACGAGACAAACACCAAGAAGTCAAGTTCAGCTGAGACAGACAGACAAACACTGAAGTAAGCTCTCCCTCTGCTTGGACAAAAATACTGAAGAAACAGATTGAAGACAGTGCCTGATGAGTCCTTGATACCAGCGAATCAAGAGTAATGACTTCTGTTTCTGAACGTTTGTTCTACCAAAAGTATCTGTGGGGGAAAAAAAAATAAAAAAAGATATTACACTACTATGCAGAGGAAATTTAATTTTGAAATCACGTGCTTTGTTTTACCCATTTCTGCTTAATGATTTGACAAGAGGAGAAAAAGAGAAGGAAGGGATGTTAGCTACTTCCAAATTGTAGGAAATAATTGGTCTTAAATATTTACATAGAGTACATTTCATTCATTTCCTGAGGGTTTTGTTTTGGTTTTGTTCCTAAAGACTGATGGGCTAATTGCTCATATTTTGATAGCATAACAAGATTCTTCTTAGCAGGCATAATGGGATATGCACTTTACATAAAATTTAGGAGCCCAATTCCATTACTTCCTGACTTTACAGCTGTACTTGAATTTATTAAAAGTATATTTTAACCTAAGTAGATTAAGTTGTTCAGTCCATTTCAGAAAGTCATGCATCAATTAAAATTTTGATATATGGTATGCACTTGGTGCTTCAAAAGCAAGAGTGACTTATTTTCCTGTTATTCTTCACCAAGGAATATATAATCACAACCATAGTTTCGAAGGAGAGATGCTCATCTCTTACGAGCTTTGATGCTTTGATATTTTTAATTATTTCCTATTTCTAAGAAACTATCTGAAATATCTGAAAATCCATAACCAAATACACTTAAAAGGCCTACTGTTTCAAACTTATATGTGCGGAGACAAAAATGCCCACATTTGAATATGTGTTTTTCTTAAACACAAGGAATCATTTAAAAAGACAGTCAGACTTGCTTGCAGCTGCTGTACTGAAGGTAACCATAATATTTTGGGGAGGAATGTTTTTCAGTAAATTCTTCTCTAATCACATGGGATAAAACTAGTATGTGCAAAGCCATCTGCACAATTAAGAGTCTTAAAAGGGATTTAAATTATGTGTTAAGCTTCATGAAAGCCCTAAAGAGGGTATACACAAGAAGTCTAATCAAGAACTGCTAACTGATGAGAATCAGAAATTACTCCAGGAAACATAAGACCTTTCAGCTTTTGCTTATGGACTTGTTGCAACATCTGGTCTGTAGTACAAAGGCTGTATCATGTCCTGACAAACTCTCATGCAGTAGAGAACTGCAAGGTACAGTTTGCACAGTAACTGAGAGATGAAGCACCTCATGGCTGCTTCTATGACTGACCCAAAGGAAATATGCTAAGCCACTGGAACCCAGCACAAAGCTTATCAAGATGAGACTTTACAGCAACAGAAATAAAACCTCTGTCACCACAAGTACTATCACTAGCCTCCTAGCCAACAGGGCAATTACCTTTTCCAATAATTTCCAAGGATTTGGAAGTTGAACTTCACTCCAGTTGCCTACTGAACTCCATTGTAACCTCTTTTCACTCATTCCCTAGACTCCCAACACTGTCTTCTCACTTTTCCTTCTGTTACTGCCTCCTCTCAGCAACTCCAGCTCTGGCAGTCAGCCCAAATTTTTTAAGCACAGTAGAGCCTACTTGGCTTGTGATCTGTTTCATGTTCACCAATGTCACTGGAGGGTTCAGGGTCCTATAAACCGTCCTTCTGCCATGCAGTGGAACTAGTATCAGGCTTTGACTTGATACCAGTTCTTAAAAAAAAAAAAATTAAGCATATGAGCTATACACAGAACAGTAGAATGGGGAAAGAGAGTTGTTTAGACAATAGAGAAATCTTAACACAGTATCCTTCATATCTGGGCTAAATAATGTCTGTTTGAGCCTCTTTTTATCTGTTCTGTCCTTTGCATTGCGAAGTCTTCAAAGGACTCCACCCTCTTGTAGTTCATATATGATGAGCTCTTAGCTCTGACTGAGATACCTATGTAGACACGAAATGTATACACCAGTAATACATTATGTTGAAGCATTTAAGCAGTCCTAATGGAGCTTTGGACTATAAACCACAGCATCTGGTACTTCAAACACTACTTTTAGTCACATTTTAAACATTTTTTCCTTTTGTTCCACTGATGTAAATTAGAGCAGCTTCTCAGTTCCTGTAATTAGTAGCAAGCTCAGGGATTACATTAAAATGAAACAACTTTTTCTCCATATTTAATATAACAGCTGCACATGTGGAACTGTCTGTAGGTCTGAAATCCTTCTCTAACTGCAATAAGCAAAAGAGATTTTCAGTCAAAAAGGCACAAGTCATCCATTAGTATTTACTGAAATGTTCTAAAAGGTCATATCTGTATTAATTATTTCAGATTCAGTAACTTGCAGGGCAGCAATATGATTTACCTAGAGCTCTCACAATTGAGTCAATTCCAACAGAAATTGCATCATTCTATCCTATCATGCATTAAACATTGTATTGCTACACTTCAAGATAAACTAGGCTTGATACTTTTACTCCTAGCATAATACCATATTAATTTCCCTTTAATTAGCCTTCCATTAAGCAGGACATTATCCACAGAACTACCATTATAAAGACTTGCAATACTTGCAGGGCTTGAGAAAATGTGGGAGACATGCTCAGCAGAATGGTCCATGGTTTTAACAGTACTGGTATTCTAATTGAATATGTTATTATTGGCCAGACTGCACCAAGGATACAGGACAGTCCTTCAGGACACATCACAAATCCAAAGGCAGTCCTCAATTATCAGAGTTAACAACTTGGTCTCTGTATTAAAGGAGTTGGTACTAAACCAAACGAGGAGTCCTACCTCACCAGACGCTACCATCAGGTACAAAGGTTTGAAGTGTGGTCCCAGCTGGTTTGTGCAAGGACCCTGCCAGTCTATGCTCGGCACTCCCAGATCACAGTCAGTGATGTGCACAGAAGCCTCTCTCTTTGATCCAAGTTAAACCCACGCAGCAGGCTGATATCAAACTACTCAGCCCAAGCTCAGTCTAGATATGAATGCTCCCGAGTGAAGACTGAATAGGGAGAAACTGAATAAGGTTACTCACCAGCACAGTTTAGATAAACATGAACCACTGAACAAGCTTGCTTTCTCTTTTTTTCCCCCCCATATCACAGTATTGAACTTTAGCAATTCAACATATAAAATGTTATTTTAGTTTCCCACATCATTTGGATGTAGTCCAGTATTGAACTGAAGTTCTTCATCAGCATCAAATTACGAAATATCACACCAAATTCTCTTAAACTCCTTCTTCAGTTAGTTCCACCACTAGTTACCTTCTACACTGCCCCATGCAGTAATACGGCATTATGTGATGGACGTTTTCTCCTAAGTATCATTTAAAAACTTAAATAACAAATCACCATTTTACTAAGGATTTATAAAACTAAGTATTGTTACATTAGGACTCCAAGTCCTAAACCCTGTCAGGAATTTTAAAACATTACTATGCTATCACCAGCACCTTGGATTAAAAGCAAAATGTCTAAAATATCATTTAGCCCTATTAAAGCCGTTTGTTTGTAGGTTGGAATTTTTTTTTCTGTCTTGGATTTAGATCATGGAATTTGATCAACTGGCTTAGCTCTGATTTCCAGGCAGTTTGTCATCCTTTTCGTGACTCAAATGATATCACCTGTCAGATAAAACACTGAAGGGAAATTTTTATCATCACATTTACTGAAGAATATGTTTCTCTGGACTTTTACACAATTGAAATGAGCAAATAAGGATGGTATCCCTTTTCATATGTAAAATTACATCTACAAAAAAAATCTAAAATTAAACGGACAAGTCTCTGTATTGTTTGAGGGAATTTAACTGAACGGAAATTGATAAACAGCTAGAGGAAATTGGTTCAGCTAGAAGAACATTTAGAAAATTATTCTGTCAGTGAAATAACACCAATCTATAATCTGAGTTAGCGTAAACAAATTTTTGGAAAAAACTTACTAAACCAAACACATAAGCTAGATTTTGATTAGGTCTTACTAGCATTGTCCCAAATCTTCGTTCGTGAAGCCTAGCCACGATGACTAGCATTGTCCCTGATATTTTAAAATCTATTTCTTTCTCATAGTGGAACATAAAACAGAGTGAGTCTTTTTTGACATATCAAGCAAACTCTAGACTCCAACTTTCTCTCTCAAAACACAGTGAGAATTTTGTTATTTTCTTCTACGGAGGAAGAATCAAGCCTTAATGCATCAGCATGCAGAAGTAAAGTAACCTGATTAGACTGCCACATTACTAGCAGATTAAGCAGTAATAATCCCTTGCAACAAGGAATTCAGACCCAAATTAGCTCTCTGGGAGATCCACGCTCACTACAGAATTTTTACTTCAGCTGCAGGCCTGCATTCAGAAATCCTGGCAAATTCACAAAATCCACTGACCAAACTGCAAGCATTTGCAGTAAGACCCAAAGGAACTTCATTAGTCAAAGCACCAAAAGACACACTGAAAAACTTTGCTTCACACTCTTTTCTCACAATCTTTCTTGTATGGAATGTGTAGTAAGGGAGTTTTGCTGATTCTGTCCAACACTCTCTGCTCCTCTTCACCGTTACACTGGTAATGAATCTTGTATAAGGCTCCTTTCGACACATCTCTATCAGACAGCTCTGCATGCCAATATACAGGCACCCATTAGAAGAACATATACTTCTAGTTGTCTCAACTGTGTAATACAAGTAAACAACTAAAAGTTATGAGGCTGGAGATTTTGCCAACATGTACAGAAAAACAGGCACAAAAAAAGTCTCACCAATATGAAAGTATAAATGAGTACAACTGCCCCACGCATTTGTGAGGTAATTTCATGTTTAAAACATCCCACAATATTATTGCAACAACTAACTAAATGTTAAAGAACTTCTACCGTTGCTTTTCTGACATAAATTACAACACAATAATTTTACATTGTGTTCCTTTTTAAAAACCAGCAGTTCCCTCTGAAAAGGAAAGGCCAAAAAACTCTCCATTCTTTTCTAACACAGTGTACTTTTTATATTTTTATAATCTTACTTTTACATACGATGAAAACACAGCAATTTGGCAAAATTACCTACATTTAATTTTTAATGCATTACAAATAATCCTCAAATCTTCACTGATCAGTAACTGTTTCAATCTTCAATATGAGTTGGAAAGAAAGGGGAAAAAATTAAAATCATGAGTTCATACTTCATAAAAGACTATAAAGAAAGTCCAGACTTTCTAGAAGGCTACTGTCATATCATAAAACCAAACAAAAAACACAAACAAAAAAACAGACCAAGAAAAGAATGGGTACCTTTTTAAGTTCAATGTTTGTCATTAAAGGAATAAAGAGATCAATGTTCTGTTCTTCAGAGCACTGTGTTCTTCTCCTATGAAGCAGTTAACATACCAATATGCTACACGAGGGTAGTAAAATGCAATAAAAAGCTGCAGCCAGTTCACATTACTTTAATCTCGGCTTTGAAAAAACGCAGTGTACCAGCCCAGTCCCACAAGCTTACGTCTCACATTCCTGTTCACCAAATCTTCACCTTGACTCCCAATGAAGAAATCAGGATGATTCAGCAGAGGACACAGAACTAAAAGTCAGAATCCTCATCACGGCATATGTTCACAGAAGATTTTTATTGATATTCATGCCAAAGGTTTCAGTCTGTATGAAATCACTGCAGGAGAACTATACGCAAACGTAAAGAAGAGGAGCCTTTGCACCAAAAGGAAACCTACAGAATGCATTTTAAACATGAGTCTATGAGCTGGGAAGAAGTACAATGGGAACAACCAACATAGAAAAACAAAAACCAAAATTTTAGGAGCAAGGGACTGCTGTGAGTCTACAAAAAGGAATCTGGCCACTGGTGCAGACTGGCTGAGAAGAACAGCTAATGACCATCACATCTGAGTGAGAAAGAGAGGAAGAAGACTGCAGGAGCAGACCAGGTTTTGTGGGAGTACTGCGATTGTGAAGAATGGCTATCGCTGGGGGAATCTGTGTACAGATAATTATTTCAGCAAGAGTTACACTGTGTTACAGTACTCATTGCAGAGACTGAATTACTGCTGCAATGCAGCATTGTGTTCTTTGGCGGAAATAGGAATATGCACCATAGCCTTTTTGCCTAGCCAAGCCCATTTGTATCTATCTACTGAAGCAGCCATTATGCTGCTCTTCAGCATGAACTACATGATCTAGCATTTTGCCCTACCTAGTTTAATACAACCTGTCAGTAACAGAGATTCGATAGGTGCTTATCATAATTATTCTACACAAACTTGCATTAGCATGTCTCAGAAAACATCAGTGAAGAATGCAGAGAAATCAATGTCATACGTACACAACACCATTAAAAAAAGGAGCTCTGTGGGCTATGGGAGACTTGAAAGCATTAGAAAAAGTAAATGTTTTTTATTCTGTTGTCAATATAATGAAATAATTTACACTATAGCAAAACTATTTAAAAATGCAAGACTAAATTCACACCTTCTGCAGATATAGGTAGTTACACAGACTTCAGTAACACTGCATTTGTTTCATATTGCTGGGAAGTTTATTCTCAGTTCCTACAAAATGTTCTTCCTGGCTTCATCTTACATCAAGACCCTGCACAGATTCAAATGCAGACAATTTCTAGCCCAGATTAGTCTCCTTAAACTTTAGTTACAGAAGAATACTTTCTACTATTACAAGACAAACAAAATGATTTGACAAAAATAGCAAAATTTCTTTCTCAGGATTGTTCATTATCAATAGACTTGATCTTAACAGCTTGTATTACTGCTTTCAAATCACTGGCCAAACAGAAATAGTTAAGAGACAGATTGTTACAACCTAGAGCTCTTAAATGTCATTTTGCTCTTTTCACTGAACATAAACTCTAAAGATTTTATTGCTTTACTGTAGTTTCTCACCTGCTTTCACAGATTTCTCAGTATTTTCTTCTCACAAATTAACTTCAATTATATACTTCACAGACTTACAGTATGAGCTAACTGTAATCTATTCAGATGGAGAAAATGTATCACTTATTCTGCAGTCTTTTATTTACACGTACTTTACTGAAGAAACAAATTCAGTAGTTACCACTCTTCCAGCTGAAGACAAGTAAAGTAATCTCACCAACTATGAAAAAACTCTACCCCCTTTTGGTCAAACTCAAAAGGTGTAACCACTGGCAACTTGAAACAAAATCTCCATTTTGTAACTTCACCATATAAGATACAAGAGAACCATGGGTTTATTGTACAATCTTATCGCAGTTCTCAGAAGTGAGAGGATATAAAAGTATATTTAGTATTTCATTAAAGTAATAATGTTAATTTAAGTCGTAAAATCAAGTACTGAAAGTCTGACTTTATCAGACACATAGTTGCCCTGAGACCCTAATTGTCTGCCCTCAGTTTACTTGTTTTACAAGTAAATCAAGCAGTCCTTGGGAAGAATTTCTGTGATTATTTCTTCCTCTGTTTTTTATGCATAAGCAAACAAGCTGAACTGATCATAGATGAGTTAGCAGAAATCTTACTTCCTCTGATTATTTAATTTCATTATATAAATCATGTTTTTAAGTAATGTTACAATAAATCCCTATGTTTTTAAAAAGAAACACTGCAAATGTCTTATTGGAGTTACCATCCCTTCTCCATTTTGGCTTAAGGAGAGCATGCTGAATCATTAACACTGCAGTACACATTTCTGACTCTTGAAATGCAAAAATACCATTTGCCAGCAGCAAAAAATTATTTTCCCAAATTGGGAAGTAGACTAGTGGTACCATGACTCGAGGCACTGCTGTCCACAGCGTTACATAACCTTTTCCTTTGCTGTCTCCCGTACAAATAAGGAATCCCGAGTCTTAAGAGTGAAGGATAAGAATGCAGAGATCTGTTTCAGTGTAGACATATGGGAAGTTCAGCCCAATTATTGCCATCGCCTAAAGCAACCATTCTGGTATTTACCACCATGCTTTCCAATTACTTTGTATGAGCTTGCCAGGTTTTGTGCTTCCAGCTCTTTAGTAGAATAGCACTGTTTTGTCAATGATACTTTTTTTCCTAAATTATTTGAGAACATTTTTCGAATAATGGCAACGTTACTTTGAATCAATTTTCAAGGAAGAAGGGAGTTGCTCAAGATGCCACCTGCTGATATGTCAAAGTTATTCTGCAACTGAGAATTCAGAGATCTTTAAAGTCACATGGAAAAGCTGCTACCATTGCTATGGTGATCTATAAAACACAGGACTGAAAACTGTCCTTCTAAAATCAACAGGTATTTTGTCTTTTAATTAAGAACACTATTGCTTGATATGAGTGAAACAGCACAATGGAAAGTACTTGGGGATACAGGTGAACATGTCCTTATATTGTGTAAACTTCTAGTTGTACTCTAGAGAATTTCAGAAAAAGGTCTTCCCAAAAAGATTCCTACCATGAATACTTCCCAAGTGCTGCAATTCCTTGCCACCTGAGCAGCAACTACTCCAACAGATCTTAACAACGCAATTTGTATCAAAAGGAATAGCAGCAATTAGTAGGTTGTGCTTCTGAATAACCTGTGATATTTTTATTTTCTGACAAATTCAGTATTTTAAAAGTTTTGCACATACAGGCTTTTGCAACGTGAAAAGAAAAAAAAAACTCTCTAAGAATAAGACATGAAAGGTCAACAGGAATCAGCTTATGCCGTAAAACTAGTTTCAAGATGCCTTGGCAGTTTCACATATTCAAGTTGCACTACTGGTGACACATCTGAACAGCTATAAAACGGTTTTGTTTTTCATGCACAGAACAAAACCCATGGGACTTTTTGTTCTTGAGTCCCAACTGCACAGCTGAGCCCAAAGGGAGTGTCTGATAGGCACTGAATGCAGGCTGAAATTCTATCATTATCTTAAGATAGTCTATGTGCAAACAAAAATCTTCTGTATTAGCCAAGACAAAATTAAGCAATCTTTCCTAAGTATTTTTACAGTTTTCTTTTTAATGTGATGCTGATAATGGGAAATACACTGCTAAACAGAAAGAAGCTGAGTACGTTGTCATTATTTTTTTAATCAAATGGAGTAAGCTGGCTGCAAAATACATCCAGTGTACATCAGATAACAAAATCTTTACCTTATTTATAATTTTCTTTGGAGGGAGGAAACAGAGAATTGGATCTCTGTCACAGCAACTCATCGACAGTGACGTACTACTTAAAAATTATTAGGCTTCTCTTAGAAATCCACCTTACAGCAGTGAACTTGTTATGTAGCAATACCACATGGAAAATAAAATGGCGGATGTGGTCTTTTACAAATAAAACAAAGTGCAATTTACTTAAACACATCAAATCCCATCACAACCCCTCATATGGCAGGTCAGTGTGACTGTGCAGCCACGTTTCAATCGTCTCATTTACTTCCACAACAAAAGCAACAAAATTCTTCTTGTGCAGAAATTCCAGTCTGCTCTAATACTACAAAAATCAGAACAAAACCAGTCAATGTGAGCATAGAAAATAAGAAGGATTAACAAGCAAATCAAAGAGAAGAAGAAGAAGGAGAAAACTGAAGGTCTGAATCCAGTCGGTGGATATGCCGTCGCACACGGTGGGATGCAACCATCAAAATCCCGAACAGAAAATAAATCCAAGAGGCACGAGGGCAGGGAGAAGGTCCTCATTACCATACCCACCCAAACATGGCTGACACCGGGGCGCACCAGCCCCCCGCCCGCCGGGGTTGCCTTCGCGGGGCGAGAGACGCGGGTGGCGCTGCGCTGGGAGGCACCGTGCCGGGCGACGCCCACGCTCCGCGGCAACAATGCAGCGCCCGGGCCCGGCCCTTGCCCCCGGCGGCGATGGTGCCCCGGGCAGCTTCCTCACCGCCCGGCACGGTGAGGCTCGCCCTGCTCTCCCAGAGCCCGGGGCAGCCCGTGCGGGGAGGCGCATCTCCACGGTGCTCCCGGGATGGAAACAGCCCTCGCCCCCGCTCCTTCCGAAACACGCGCTACACATGCATTCGAGGTGTTTTACGCAACACGCGGGAGATGAATGAAATTTCTTTCACTCGCGGTAGAAAAAGGATGTAAATTCTTCGCCCTTCCCAATAACAATAACTGAAACAGCCCTGTACATCCTTTTAACCTACCGCCGAGTTAAAGCACATGGGCGGCTTCCAAGGGGCGCTCGCTATTGTTTCCCGAGGGCCGGCTCTCTCCCCACCAGCGAGAGCTGCCGCCGGGGCGAAGTCAGCCTCTCTGGTGGGCTGGCGAGATCCCCCCGCCCCCCGCAGGAAGGCGGACAGCGGGCAGACAGGAACCCCCCGCACATCCTGCCCCTTCCCGCCCGCCGACACACACGAGGCCGGCAGGGCGGCCACGCTGCCCCCGCGGCGGGGCCGCACGGCAGCGCTGGGAAAGCCCGGGGCCGCCCCGCCGCGGCCACTGCCCGCCCCGCGCCCACCCGCACAGCGCTCGCCGCCCTGCTGTGCCGTGCCTTTTTCTTGCCCTGCCGTGCCTTGCCATGCCTTACCTCCGCCCGCCTGGCGTCAGCTGCGGAAAGGGGGGGTCGGGTGCCCCCGCGGGCGCGGATGGCGAGCGGGGCCGTGCGGGTGCGAGGCTCAGCGGCGGGCAGGCGGCGGCAGGCACATCTGCCCAGCCCTCGCTGCGGCGGCGTTTAAAGACAGACATAAAAGCGGCGGGGGGAGAGAAAGGGGGAGGGCAGCGCCGGGCCGGGGGAGCCGCACCTCCTGACGCAGGGAGGAGCGCTCACCACCCCCCGCCGCCCCCCCCCCCCGCCTGCAGCAGCATCTCCTCCGCCGGAGGCGGGCGGGGAGGAGGTAGACGCGGCAGCGGGAGGAGGAGGAGGGAGGCGCCATCAGCAGCGCCGCGCCAAAATCCCTGCGGCCACGCTTAGGCACCGCGGGTGCCTCATTTCTATGCTCATCTCTATCCTCTGCCGCCTTCGCTCCCCGCCCGAACGCGTGACGACTCCCAAGTCCCTTGTGCCGCTCACACGGGCTGCGAGCGGCCCGCCCTGGGCTTCCTGGCGGCGGGAGAGAGGAATATGGGCAGCGGGTGGCCTCCGGGGAGGCCTGGAGGCGGGAAGTGGGCACACAGGTGGGAGCTTCCTTGGGGAACGCGGAGGTTTTCCAGAAGAAGAGGTTGAAGGGGAATGAGGAGTGTGAGTCCTAGGAAGGAAGAGGGGGCAACCAGGAGCAAGGGGGCGATCGCAGGGAGTACATCTGTGTGCTAGAGTCCGGGAGGCGGCTGGGAGCGACCAGGGGTAGAGAATCACAGAATATGCTGAGTTGGAAGGGGCCCACAAGGATCATTGAGTCCAACTCTTTACCCTGTGCAGGACCGTCCCGAAGAGTCACATCATGTGCCTGAGAGTATCATCCAAACGCTTCTTGAACTCTGGCAGGCTTGGCGCTGTGACCACAGTGGACTGAGTAGGAGCAAGCCTAGAGGCTGAAGGAATGGAGAGAGACTGCAAGGAGGGTGGAAGGCACCGACCATCCCCGTGGTGATAGCGCACAGGTCTTGTAGCCCAGATTCTGGTATTTACTGCAGTCACGTGAAGGTGATGTTTCGCTTCAACATCCCTCCTAAACATTCTGTCTTGAAGTTTGTTTGTTCACTACCCTTCTATCAGTTTTTTCTTGGCTTGCATTTTACTTTGGGAAATGAAAACAAAAAGGCAGATCGATCATGTCTGGAAAGGAAGGCTTATAGTAAAGATGAGGAAGTGAGCTGTTCAAAGGCGCAGCAGCCAGATGGGAGAGACACATTGGCTTTGATGAAGATAGGCACGGTGGAATGGAGGGTGAACTGGTTTTAATGTTCACTATGTGAGCAGTTAGTGCAACAGCTTCAATCTTAACACATGCTGAATAAAAATACATAACCTTATTAAACCATGTGAATCAAGGAGACATCTTCCTTGAAAGAGTAAGGAAGATAGTCTGCCTAGCTGATTTGCATTTCCTTCCTATTTTAGTCAGAAACCTGTGATACAGACTTATTTTCATTTTTGTTTCTTTACAAAAGTAATTCATCATAGCATTGTGCATTTCTCATTGTTGCTAGTACATTTAACTAGTAATTTCCACAATGTATGTCAATAATGTGTAAAAACAGTCTTGTAACAGATTTTGCACGGAATGATTAAATATTGTTTGCAATTCAGTAAAAATGAACTTACCTTGAGTAAGTTTCTAATTGTGAAATAAGCTTCTTTTATAGTAAGTACTAATAAGAGGAATAATTCATGCTCTCTTTTGGCAGATCATGAGTGATACTTTTATTTAGTAAATTAACTAGTAGTGTTATCAGATGACTGCACAGTTAATAGAAATAGGAAAAGGTCATTCCTGGATCCCTTTAAATTCTGTGTACCGTTAATGATGAGCTTAGATCTGAGTTATGGTCCTACACACACACAGAAAAAGCCTCATTTGCTGGTCAGGCTTTCAATGTATCTGTGCTTGTAACTCAGAAGGTTTGAGGACAGAGAGAAAAAAATCTAAGTGGAAAGCAAGAAACGCCAGCATGACAAAAAAACATTATCCTAAAGCAAAGGTGAAATGCTAATGTACAAAACCTCTACCTTGTCAAAACTTTAGAGACAAAAAAGCACAAGCAAAGAAAACAACTGGAAGAAAAGCAGTTATGCCAATTTTATTTTCCTGCTAGATTTTGATATCTTGTCACTTGCATAGAGGTTTTAAATATGCTGAGTCGGAAGACACCCACAAGGATCATCGAAGTCCAACTCCTGTCTCTGCACAAGACAAGCATCAAAAATCACATGTGTCTGAGAGCATTGTCCAAACACTTTTTGAACTCTGTCAGGCTTGATGCCCAACCACCCTCTATGTGAAGAACCTTTTCCTAATATCTAATCTACACCTCCTCTGACACAACTTCAGGTCATTCCCCTCAAGGCCCTTCACCATCTTTGTTGCCCTTCTTTGGACAATCTCTAATAGCTTAATATCTTTCTTGTATTGTGATGCCTGAAACTGCACACAGTATTCAAGGTGAGGCCACCCCAGTGCAGAGCTGAGCAGGACAATCCCCTACCTTGACTGACTGGTTATGCTTTACCTGATGCCACCCAGGACATGGTTGGCCCTCCTGGCTGCCAGGGCACTGCTGACTCATATTCAACTTGCCATCAACCAAGACCCCCAGATCCCTTTCCTGCCACTGCTTTCCAGCATCTCATCCCTCAGTCTGTACATAAATCTTGAGTTGCCCCATCCCAGGTGCAGAATCTGGCACATGTCTGTGGCAAACTTCATATGATTGGTGATTGCCCATTTCTCTAATTTGTCGAGATCTCTCTGCAGGGCCTCTGCCTTTAAGGGAGTCAACAGCTCCTCCCAGTTTAGTGTCCTTGGCAAACTTACTTAGTATTCCTTTGAGTCCTGCATCCAAGACATTTGCAAACATATAGAAGAGAACTGGGCCTAAGATGGTGCCCTGCAGAACCCTGCTAGTGACCAGTCACCAGCTTGATGCTACCCTATTTACTATATCCCTTTTCACTCGACCCATGAGCCAGTTGCTCCTCCATTCCATGATGTATGTATCCAGCTATGTGATGGACATTTTGTCTCCTATATAACAAATATGTAACAAATATAACATATTTTATAATTTTGTTGAAAGTAAACATGTATGAAATAAGTCACTTAACATTTTTACACCTATTTTAGCTATTGAATAAGTGCAATCTTAATTAGCAATGAACTGAGTTCTCTAAAAGTCTCTTCTGCCCTGAACTATTTATATTTATTAGATTAATGGTATGGTATTCAGTAATAGGTGAAAGTTAGGAATAACATTCTTGTAACTAAAATGAAGTAGACAAGCCCATACTAAAAAAGGAATAAATATGAGTCAGTATGCACCAGTATATTTGAATGGAAACCATACTAAGTGGTTGTCATTATTACTGGTTAAAAATCATACTTCGGGTTTATGGTCTTGAACTTCCAGGACAGATCAGTTTAGTGATTCAGACTTCTCTGTAAAATCTGTTGCATATTTCAATAAAGACAGTTTCTTGTTATATGAGCCTTTTGCATACAAGTATCATTAATATTCTCAGTGCATGTAAATGACATTTTTTCACATGCTGGCTAAATGTGAAATTAGATAGTATTGCATCTTGCTCCTTTTGAATCTGTCACTGTTGTTAATCTTCTCTGTCTCAATGTTAGCTCAGCACTGAATTTCAGCTTCAGCTATTGCAATTCAGAATATTGTGGATTGTAAACTGAGTAATATCAGTAATTATCAACTATAATGGTTTGTATAAGCAGCCATTCCTATTTTTTCCACTTTTTTTTCAAAAAACCTCATGATCCAGTAATTCTGAATCACTTACATCTTTTTCAACCTAAATTTTTTATTTTTAAAATAGCTTATTCGGTTAAGAACTGAAGCAGTCTATTCAAGAAATTAAAATTACACTTCTCCAACCATTGTTTCTTCAGCAGAATAAATGAAGTACTTACCCTATTTTACTCAGAAAAATGAATTAGCATTCAGAATATTATTCAGATAGATACAAACTGTCATGTAAACAAACATATGAATTTTGTTTTTGAAAATAATACAGAAGGTACTGCTTACTAAGGAATGCTTCCATGTGTTATCACAGAATCACAGGATATGCCAAGTTGGAAAGGGCCCACAAGGATCATTGAGTCCAGCTCCTGGCCCTGCACAGGACCATCCCCAGGAACTCACGCCATGTGCCTGAGGGTATCATCTAAATGCTTCTTGAACTCTGTCAGGCTTGGTGCTGTGACCACTTCTGTGAAAAGCCTGTTCCAGTGTCCAACCACCCTCTGGGTGAAGAACCTTTTCCTAATATCCAATCTAAACCTCCTCTGACACAACTTCAGGCCTTTCCCTCAGGTCCTGGCCACTGGTCACCACAGAGAAGAGATCAGTGCCTGCCCCTCCTCTCCCCCTCACAAGGAATTTTAGACTGAAATGAGGTCTCCCCTCAGTCTCCTCCAGGCTGAACAGACCAAGTGACCTCAGCCACTCCTCACACGGCTTCCGCTCAAGGCCCTTCACCATCTTCATTGCCCTTCTTTGGACACTAAATGATAGTTTAATATTTTTCTTATATTGCAGTCCCCAGTATTCAAGGTGAGGCCACACCAGTGCAGAGCAGAGCAGGACGATCCCCTCCCTTGACCAGCTGGCGATGCTTTGCCTGATACCCCCAGGACACGGTTGGCCCTTCTGGCTGCCAGGGCACTGCTGACTCATATTCAACTTGCCATTGACCAGGACCTATACAAGACATTATGAGAATCTCAGAAGTTATATTCTCCATTTAAATCCAGGAAACTTATATGCTTAACATAAAATCATAAAATCATAGCAATAAAATCATACCCAGAGGAAGTTCTTTCTGATTCCCAAAACTCACTGAGACTAAAAAAAAAAGGTTACAGCAGCTCAAAACGGTACATGAGTTAAAAATAATTTCCTCTCATGATGTATTGTATCCAAGACAGTTCATTTTCCAGAAAATTGCTGGGAACATGTTTTTCAAGTGAATTAATACTTTTATGATAGAATGAAACAGGTAGGAGCTACTGTTTCATTTACTGCATTTCAGAATAACATGTAAATAGCTGAATCTAATATTAAGACAAAAGAGTGTTTATTTTCAGAAATCCCCAAAAGACTTTTACAGTTTTAATTAATGATAAATTAAATTTTGTGACAGCAAGGAATAAAAAGCATAGGATGTTCAGTTGCAAGCCATCCATGAGAGATAATTAAATGCACTTAGGCAAATAAATGCACACCTCTGCAGAGTATTGGAAACCATCAAAGGAACCTGAAGGTTCACAAGTCCATGAGACCTGATGAGATCTGCAGGTCCTGAGGGAACCACTATCCATCGTATTTGAGAAGACAAGGCAGTCTGGTGACGTTCCCACTGACTGGAAAAGGGGAAACATAACCCCCATATTTACAAAGGGAAACAAGGAAGTCCTGGGAAACTACAGACTGGTCAGTCTCACCTCTATGCCCAGCAAGATCGTGGAGCAGATCCTTCTGGAAACTGTGCTAAGGCACATAGAAAATAAGGAGGTGTTTGGTGGTAGCCAACATGACTTCACTAAGGGCAAATTGTGCCTGTCAGATTTGGTGGCCTTCTATGGCAGGGTTACAGTAGCAGTCAGTGAAGAGCAACTGACATCACCCACCTGAACTTGTACAAAGCATTTGACACTGTCCTGCATGACATTCAAGTCTCTAAACTGGAGAGACAGATTTGATGCATGAACCACTCAGTGGATAAGGAATTGGCTGCTCAGAGTCACAGGCAATGTCTTGATGTCCAGGTGGAGACCAGTGATGAGTGGTTGGTATTGGGGCTGGCACTGTTTAACGTCTTCAGCAACGACATGGACAGTGGGATTGAGTGCACCCTCAGCAAGTTGGCGGATGACAGGTGTTGGCAACATGCTGAAGGGAAGGGATGCCATCCAGAGGGGTCTCAGCAGGTTTGACAACTGCACCAATGCAAACATCATGAAAGTCAACAAGGCCAAGTGCGAAGTCCTGCAGCAGGGTCAGAGCAATCCCAGGCACAAGTACAGGCTGGGTGGAGAATGGATCAAGAGGAACTCTGAGAAGAAGGACTTGGGGGTGTCTGTGAATGAGGAGCTTGACATGACTTGGCAACATGCACTTGCAACCCAGAGAGCCAACCGTATGCTAGGCTGCATCAGAAGCAGCGTGGCCAGAAGGTTGACACCTCTACTCTGCTCTCATGAGACCCCACCTAGAGTATTGCATCCAGCTCTGGGGTCCTCAGCATAAGAAGGATGTGGACCCGTTGGAGCAAGTCCAGAAAAGGGCCACGAAGATGATCAGAGGGCTGAAGCACCTCTCCTATGAAGACAGGCTGAGAAAATTGGGGCTGCTCAGCTTAGAGAAGAGGAGGCTCCAGGGAGACCTTATAGCACCTTCCAGTACCTAAAGGGGGCCTACAAGGGAGCTGGAGAGGGACTTTTTACAAGGGCGTGTAGTGATAGGACAAGAGGTAATTGTCTTAAGTTGAAAGAGAGTAGATTTGGATAGGTAATAGGAAGAAATTCTTTACTGTGAAGGTGGTGAGGCACTGGAACAGGTTGCTCAGAGAGGCTATGGACTCCCCATCCCTGGAAGTGTTCAAGGACAAGTTGTATGGGGATTTGAGCAAACCAGGCTTGTGGAAGGTGTCCCCCGTGGCAGGGGGGTTGGAACTAGGTCTTTAAGGTCCCTACCAACCCAAACCATTTTATGGTTCTGTGATTCTATGAATGTGCTTTTGTACAGACCCTTCTAAATGCCCATCCAGGACATAGGGAAAAGTACAAATCCTCTGCTGCAGAAAATAGAAGAAAAAAAGTCAGAGTCATGGGTGTCATTGCTAGGGCTGTGCTAAGAGAATAATTACTTTGAAAATTGGGAAGCCAGCAGTTTACTGACTTGCTTTCTTTACATCAGAAAAGATGTTGTGTTGCAACACAACATTCAAAAAATAACATGTTTACATAGCAGTCTAAGGCTTTCACCTTGTCATGTACTCAGCTTTAGCACTTCAAATTAATTTAAACCATTATATTTTAGGCCACACACACACATAAGCATCACATAATAGTTCAACATACAGCTGAGCATAGTGATCTGTCCATGTCTTGTACTACGTCTTGAATGAAGTGATAAAATAATAAAATGTCATGAAGTTTCCTAATTTTTTTTAAAGCTTGAAGAGTAGTCATTTAAAGAAAATTATTTTTGCTTGTAGAACAATATGCCACATTTTGAGTAGTATATACTGAGATCTCAGTTCTGAATGGCCTTCATGTTCAGTTCATGCCTGAAACTGCACGATACTTAGAATTTTTCCTTATGTTTGAGCTACGTAAACTATTTTAAATATAATTCTTTTCTATGCTGTGGTGGTTTTTTGTCATGACATGGCATCGTGAGATGAACCAGAATGGAATCCTAGCCTCTCCAAATGTGTTCTAAATTCATGGATCTGGGATAACATGGGCTATGTTAATCTATACATTGCATGAAGAGAATTGGTTTAAAGAGAAGTTGCAAAATGTCTCTGACTGTGTTGGTTTCTCAGTGAGACTTCAGAGCAAACCAGTTTGACAGTATATTTTAACATATGTCCTCTGATCACAGGCTTCTGGGCTGAGAAAATCCAAACATATATCTTAATATCAGGACTGGCAAGGGCAAACATAAGGCTCCCCTCATGTCTGTAATCCTGTCACTCATCACTGCCTACAGAAGTTACCATTCTCTATTTGCAGCCTAATAACTGGGTTATTTCATAATAAGAAGAAATTCATGTTAGATTTTGCGCATCTTACACATGCTCTTTTGCACTTAGTTGTCGATGTGCAAGGCTGAAAGTAACATTTTTACTCCTGCATGGAATTTTCTTTAAATTCTGTGATACAAGGTACTGGTGTATTCCATATGCCTCAAGCTAAAACCCCTATGAATCAACCACAACTTGATCCTTGTGTCCAAAGGCACAAGCAATTCACATGAAATAATTTCATTTTAATACATTACAGTCACAAAGGAAATCTGAGGATATGTAGGCTTATAGTATATTAATAGCATATAGAATTTAGTTGGTTACCACCAATTAAGGCCAGGGAGTGAGGACCAAGGTACGTATTTTATTCACAGGATTAAGAGATTGGAGGGGTAACTTGCATTAGTAAATCCAGTTCTGTGACACCCTAGTCAGCCTACCTGTGTAAATTGTCCCTAAATTTATCGTGTTCGGCCTTAAAACTACTTAGGTTTCACCACTACATCATGTTGAAGATTCTCTAGAACTTCTCTTATGTGGTGGTTTGAAACCTTCTTGGAACAGTCACAGCCAAAAGGTCTTGTGCCGAAATGTCGTAAACTGTTTTCTGTCTTTCTATTTTGTGTATCACTATGTATTTATGGAGAATGAGTCTATCCTTTTGTCCCTTTGTTTTGGCAGTATATAAAACTGAGGGGTTGTAGAGCAATGAAAGATAATACAAAACAATCCTCATGCATATTAGTCATGTAGATCATGAAGAGGTATCATCTTGAGTCTTAAAGGAACGTGCATGTGATAGTTTACTAAAATATTATAATATTGAAGTGTTATCCCTAAGGTAATCTGTTACATTTCTGTGAAACAGGAAGTAGCTCACACACAGGACAACTGTGCACATTGTAGCGCATGTTGTTTCCAATTAAATATGGGACCAGAGTAAAGGTCCACCTGAACAGTATTTGTCTTCAGCAGTGGTAAATGCTAGATGTTTACAGAAAAGCATTAAAGAACAGTGAAGATATGATTTCCGGTACTATGTCAAATGTTTAATACATTTCAGACAACATTTCCTATAATTAAAATAAAATACTAGTTTATCAGATAAAAATAGGAAGCTAATATGCATGAACTATCCTTAGTAAACCCATACAGAGCTTACTGATTTTTATTTTGTTCTTTGACTACTTTTTCTTTCAATTTAATTGAAAAATCTTCATATGGTTGAAGTCAAATGAGTAGTCTCACTGTTTATCCTTAAATATATTTATTTCCAGACATATTTGCAATCTTGGACTTAATTTATTGATTTTCAAGAATTGCTAAGGAACTTCTTAGAAACATATTAAAACCTATCATGCATAGTACTTACTGGTATTCTGGGGTGGAAATAATTTGTCTTTTTCCTCCCTCAACTGTCTCCAACTACACAGAAATGGAAATTTTATTGTTGAGGTTTGCTCCATTTTAATCATTCTGTTTAGCAAAGCTACCTTTGCCAGCAAGAATTACACCACCAGTTTTGCTTGAAGACTGTAGCAAGCTCTCTTAATTTTTGCATATTTTACTTAAGGAAACTCTGTGCTTTCTTGTTGTGTAAGTCCACAAACTTCTGTAATAAATTTCCTAACTTCTTACTCTTGGCTTCTTTGAAACCAAAAACACAGTCACAGAATTACTTAACCACTCTGTTTATGCAGTTGAACTAGCTTGTGATAACTCAACTCTTCTTTAGTTAATTTATTTCTCTTATGAGTTCACTATTCCCCAAAACAAGTTAATATTAATATATTTTTGCTTCATTATTTATCTATAAATTAAAGCAATCTGTCACATGTCCTGCTCAGGTATAGTTGCTGTTGATAGTAATATTTAGTCTCCCAAATGTCTATAGTTTCTACCTTTATTATGCAGGCTTCATTAATATTTATGTTGCCAGTAACATTATTTTCTTCATATTAGTGTCCTGTTCTGAAGGTTTATAGTAGACTTATGGAATTATAACAACCAATCAACAAAAAAAAAAACACAAGAAAAACATACCAACTTTCCATTGCTACACCAACAAGTTATTTTAAACAAATGGATTTTATTCGTGTTCAATTCTGATTTAATTAAAGTTTGCAGCAACAGCTTCCAGAAACTACACACCATCTTAACTTTTTCTCTTTTCCGTATCTTACACGAGCAGCTCTAGTTATTTCATTTTACTTTCAGAGGTCTTTGCATTAATGTAAAGATATGTTAGTTATTTTCTCTTGAGTTTGTACAATTTCCCAGCTGAATTAGGCAGTCTTCCTCTGTCTTATATCCCTAACTTCTGCTCTTAACACTCTCATCACTGTTCATATTTTTCCTTTCTCCTAGACTACTGTTCTTCATTTTCTGTAACCTATACCACTCCATTTGTCAGTTTGTTTCTTCTTCTTTATTAAATGTAAGTAGACTGGTTATCTGAGGCTCTCTGATTTAAAAAAAAAAAAAAATCCCAAGGGACCAGCTTTGATCTTAGATATGATACCTGGGCTTACTTGCATGAATTGACTCCATCTGTTGAGAAGAATTCCTTTTTCTGTTAATGCCTCCCAGAAGTTGGACATCTCCCCTCAATCTCCTGTTCAGCGTTGTTATCTAGATCTGGATTTCCAAAGAACTGCTGCCTGCGGGCTCCACTTCTGAAGGCTTTATAATCCCAAATACCAATTTTAATAACCAAAGTGAGTTTTTGTTGTCTCACTCAAAAATCCTGAAACTCCATTTGTGGTGAGATTTCTGCTATGAGAACTGTTGGACTAGTAACACTCTTGTGTTCCATAACTTCTCACTTATATGAATTTTGCCCATGTCTCCTATTTATTCATGGTTTTCAATGGAAATCAGGAAGTTGTTTGGCAGCACATGAAGAGCAGTCAGTGGTTTTTCTGCATTTGAATCCTCCACAATCCACAGTCAGCGTCTTAAATCTTTATTATGTCTGAATCTGCTCAGTGGGCAGGCCTCTTGATTCTTAATGTCTAACCACGAAGACCCAACTCTTTTGATGTCGTAGTGAACTTTAGGCTCTCTCCCATCTGTTTTATTCCTATCTAAGGATCATTCTGCCTTGTAGAAATTCTTATGTTTCCTATGTATCATCCTGCCATTGTTTTTTATCTAGTTCATGATGATCTCTTTTCTTCCTCAAATTATACTATTGAGACGAGCTTCCCTCCTCCTATCTATGCCACCCCTTCTTATTTTGGTAGAAAAGAGGATATATTACTGCTACTGATTTGCAAAGGTACTTTGCAGTTTCCAGAAAATCCCAGTCCTTCTAACCACCTTAATGGTGCTAATTAAAAAAAAAAAAAAACAACAAAAAAAAACCAAAAACAAAAAACCCCTCCACTTTTTTTTTACCCTATCTCTTTTACTATTGGCTTAATCAATTTTTGTGTATCTTTTAAACAAGCATTTTAGCATTTTTGGCCTTTCAGTTTATAGGAACATCACTTAATGTTAATGACACTGGCTGTTGTAAAACCCCAACTAATTTAAGTTAGTACTGATTTACATTCTACTAAATAATCAAAGATTTTGATGTAAATAGCATCAAAACAAATTTATTTATCCAAAACTTAGATTTAATCATCTTTTATTTCCATTGACCTACGGGAACAATATTGACAATAAGTGGTTTATTCAGACAATTCTTTTTTCTCTACACTACTAGAAAACTTCAAGTCAAAAAAATACATAAAGGATTTGGGATTTGCGTTTTAACTATTTAACTGTTTTGTTAGACGTTGCACTCTACAGACTATTAAATAGTAACACTAATTAATTTAGAAGTGTTTTTTAGTGGGAAAAACCATAAAACTGCTCAATTGCTCATTTTTCCATGAAGACAGGTAGTTGCTGAAACTATACAACAAGGGTGTTTGCTTGTAGTTGTAAAGGCCTATTTTATGCTTTAATACTTTATTCCTTTATGGAATAGTAATTTATTTCTTTAACAGGTTAACATCATGCCATCACACGGGAAAACAGAATTGGTAACAAAATGGAAGATTATTTTTCCATTATGTAAATAAGTACATTTGTATTAACTCTGAACATGTGAGTGTATGTTCTAATATTGAAAATAGTTTGTATGTAAAAAACCTGCTGATTTTAGTAGTTATTTTTCACTTTTGTGAATTACAATGCATCATACCCAGTATTTCTTTTTTTTTAAAGTTATCTTGTTTATTGTCAATTATAATATGTGAATTTTAAACCAATTCAAATTTGCAATGGTGCTTTTATTTTGGACTAGAAAAATCAATAATTCTTTCAAATGTTAAACACTAGCTTACTTTTGAAAATCAGGTGCTATTTTCATTTTGATTTGGTTTTGGGTGTTTTGTTTGATTGGTTGTTTTTGCTATAGCAAATGAAAAAAATATATGTGTGTGTCACAATTACTTCAAAGACAGGATTTATCTAACACAGTGTTAGCCATCCCAATATTATTGTTACTTATATTCCTCTGTGGGGTGTGATAGGTTGCTCTGTGGATACCTGTTCTGTCCAGAAGCTGTAAAGAAGTCAAAAGGTTAGGTTAATCCAGACTCCTAGTTTTGAGGCAGCTAAAAAATTCCATTCCTCACACATGCATTTTATGTAGATACATATATGAGATCCCAAGTCCTTAATTTAGTCTCATTACAACAGAAATATTTTGACATGAACTTGAGATTCAAGCTATCTAGCTGTGTGCTTTGACTAAATCCATATTATAAGAATTTATGATGAGGAAGGATTTGAAAATGACAGAATGTAAGAATGCTAGTTTAAAAATAACAGACTGTAGAAAAATTCAGTTTATATATTCACCTCATATATTATTTTGCAACCTATGTATTGTATCAATATGAATATTATATAAAGACTGTTATGATTCAATTTGGGCATGAAGCTTTCTCAAATTATGTTTTTCTAAATATACATTTACAAATGCTGGAAATCTTTAACTCATATTTGCTGAAAATAAATATTATTTTCTGTATACAGAAGTCAAATTATGCGATATTTACACTGATATTCTT
This sequence comes from Lepidothrix coronata, assembly GCF_001604755.1. Classification (NCBI taxonomy): domain Eukaryota; kingdom Metazoa; phylum Chordata; class Aves; order Passeriformes; family Pipridae; genus Lepidothrix; species Lepidothrix coronata. The sequence continues at coordinate 4,391,028 of NW_016690189.1, forward strand.
ATTGGATGTTTTCTTTACAGAGTGTTCTGATTTCCCTTACTGCTAGACAAATGAGATATCAATGAATTTATATTATTTTGATGAGACTTTTCTTTGAAATTATACCTAGACTTTGAAGAGTCATTCTAGCAATGTTTTTAGAGTTTCAAAGTGAGAGATATTAAGCTATACAGGACTTGTGACTTAAAAACAAACCTTAAATGCAATTTGCAGATGTGATAGTGCACTAGCTGGGATACCAGACCTTGGCTGGAGGGTTTGGAGTCTGGGAAGACCTTGTTTGGTTAGTTCTTTTTCCTGGGGCTGTTGCTTTAGCCTGGACACTACTGTATACCTGAGAGCAGTATGGAGTGTTCTACTGTGGAATTGAAATCACAAACTAATCAGTAGACTTTGAGTTTATTTCCCTGTACGTGTGCTTTTCTTATGATACTACCTGGTTTACACGGTTCAGAGCTATGACAGCTGGGATTGATCCTGTGCTTAGTGAAATCAACAGCAAAATTTCCATGATAAGTAACAATTAGAGTTTCACAATCCTTGAAAATGTTTAAGTACACATGAACAAAAGCTTTACTTTGCTGCAGGTATGAACTAGCAAGAAATAACTCCCCAGAGTAAGAGAAGTAGGCAGGAATGTGCATCATGGCCATGACTGCCTCAGGGAAGACAGGCAGAGTACTTGTAAGCGCTGCTGCTTTGTGCATCAGACTTGCTTTAAGCCAAAATCTCTCAGAAAGTCAGTACACAGAACCAACTTTTCGAGAGGTAACTGATTGAGAAAGTTTGGCAAGCTCGATGTCCATGTTCAGTGAAGTATATGATTAAACAGACAGAAAGATTCTTTACATATACACATTCACAAAAATAGTATGTCCAAAGTAATGTATCTATTGTGAATATGTAAAAAGCAAAAATTAATGCTGGATTCACGTGAAAGCACCACTTAGAAAACTGATTTTCCTGGTTTCTTATCTTTAGAATGCAATGGTCTTACTGACATGACAAATGAGGACCACAAGACCCTGCAAAACAATCCCTGTCTGCTTCCTAGTGCTGATATTATTGTTTAATCAATGAAGAGGATAGATTTTGTTATAAAAAGTGAAAATATATTATTGACTTCCTAAGGGATCCCAGTGAAAAAGCATACAAATAATATTACTATTTTATCTGTAAAAGTAAACAGAATACACAGAAATAAACTCGAGTCTTTAATTATGGGAAATGCTTATTCAGACTGGGGGCAGAGAGTTACAGTCATGTTTACCCAATAGAACTGATAAGTGCTACTAAATTCAGTTGAGTATTTTTCCAGCTGTTTTCAAAAGCTTTCCATAAATCTGTCGAAATCTGGAAAAAGTTAGTAGAGAACAGAACGTCTTGCTAAACAAATATGCTCATTACTATGCCAGAGGGTGGGAGGATGAGATTTGGTACATACTTCATGGTGGCAATATGACTGTTGTGTAATTTTGGCCACCAGATTCACATATGCATAATGAGTATGGCACTTTTTGGAGGATTAGCACAAAACATGGGTATGGAGAAGCAGCAGCGCCGAGGGCTCAGTTCAGCATTTAGTGTATCTAAATCTATCTATCTAAATCTATCTATCTATCCAAGAGTAGACTATGCTGAAGAAAGTGATTTAGTTTAGCAAGTGTAGTTCTTCAAATATGTATGTACGTATGTTTGCAATTTTGTGTAAGTGTAACGTGCTCTGTTTCACTTTTTATTCATCAATAGAAATTGCATCCTCATTTGGGGATTTTTGCAAACTGAGAGAATCTTCAGTCATTGCAATTACTCAATTTATTTTCCTTATATCAAACTACATTTATAATTACTTTGAGTAAGCAGATACAGGCATTTAATACATAGAGAATTGTTCAAAACAAAAATTTAAAGACAAAGCTTTAAAAAAGATAATTTAAAACTCTGTCATCATTCTAGCCTAATTACTTTCTGCACTAGTAAATATTTATTTCATTGAGAATTTAACCTTGTATTTAAAAGAGAAAATTATCTGTTGTATAAATTCATTAGGCCAACTCTTTTGTTTATGCAGTTTGAATTTGGCTAGGGTTATAGTACAATACATACTCAAGGGATTGGCATTAAAAACTAATATGGGGTTAGAGGAGGGAAAGATGATTTCAACCCATTTTAGCTTTGCATATTTTTATTAAAAAATATGAAGATAAACAAACAGATGTTCCTAATTTCTCTTTTCAGTGATTTAGCAAATTAGAATTTTCTCTCTCATATCTGAGCTAAAACACTTCTATGTCATCTCCTTTGATCTGAGAAATAGAGGGATTAAAAATCACAGAAGTCCTGCAAACAAAATCTAAAGTCCCTTGGAAAAATTGTGTAAATTAATTTGGATGCATCACTGTGAAACCCAAACTCAATCAGCTTTTGTTCTAGGTAGAAAAAAGAGAGAGCTCTCTGTACCTTATATCAGCCAAGGGATGTTTGTTATGTGCAGAGTGCCTGGTGGGAAAGAGTTAGCTATAGTTTTTACACAGGTTAGCAAGTAAAGGGGAAAATAGAAGGAAACTTAATAGATCTGAATTAATAATGTGAGATGTTGGTAAAAAAATCCTGAGACTACATGCAAAAGAAAGGTTATCTTTCTACAAATGCAATTAAAATGTTGTATCATTGAAAATTATGACGTTTATGTGATGAAATTAAGACAGAATAAATAAGTGATTTCATGAAATGCCTCTGAAAAAAATAAAACAAAACACCTATGGCTTATACTCAAGTTCATTGAAAAAAAAAAGAACTAGTAAACTAGCATGTAGTGTTTTAATTTAACAAACAGACTTTGTTTGTTTTACAGTGGGAGAAGAAAGAGTATGACTGTACCTTTGTGGTACTTAGATGGATAGTGATTATATTACTTATATTGCTTGCTTTTTTATTCCAAGTCTGACAGGAATCAGATCAGTCATCCTACAAACAATGGACTAACATGAAAACAGCTTCAAAATATAACTCTTGTTGACTGACAGGTGTTTTTATCAGATAATACTTATAGAATTATATTTACTTTTACTGGAGCTGACATATATTCTCTCTATATAAATATGCATACATAAACTATTCATCTATATGTACACCTGTATATATACATTTTCATATATATACATGGATATATGTGGATATACATATACATATACATCCATCTCTCGTGTATGTGTCTGTGTATATACGTACATACCCTCACCTATGAATAAATCATGTATCACAGAGAGAGAGAGAGACAGACGGACAGACAGACATGCATATCCATCTGTCAGGTTCACCGACTCTCACGATTCAGCATTGCTTGCCTCTAAAGACTGTGGCTGACAAGCTGCTCTTGCTAAGCACAATGTGGATTTGCTTCAGGAAATGCACAATGACATTCAATGGTCAGGACACCAGTCAGGCCTGATAGTGTGGTCAGTGGAGAGAGTTAGTCCAAGGGTGGCATCAAATTCAGAACTCTGTGTCTTCTGGATGAGAACATAGCTACAGGGATCCTGGAGAGACTGTGCCTCTTGTAAAGGGCATTAGGATAAAGTAGTGTATGATAGAAATGCTATAGGCTTTCCACATCTGTGTGAGTGTATTCTCATGTGAATTACTTAAAAACAGGTCAAAGTAGGGTGATGGTAAAACAGCATGTGGCAAATCTACTTAATTGATATATTTGCTTCTTTTATTTGCCTGGCTTAACTGAACAGCTAATGCCAATTTCTAGAGCATGTATTGGACAACATTATGTCTATTGCATATAATCAAAAGAATGATATCCTGCCAGCTTCCCCGTTGTGAGCTGTAAAATTTGTCCTCTGGCTACACAAATCTCAAATTTAAAATGTTGTCATAATTTGCAAATATGCAGAAATTATTTACTTTCTGCATCTTGTTAGATAGACTAAATATAAACTCTACTATTTATTGTTCATTATCCACTTATTTCTTTTCCTGTGAAGTAGAAGTAAGTCGTCCTGAAACCTGTAGGGGATGAGAATCAGTGCCAAATGAAATCTGAAATAAAATCATCTGAAACAAGCAGCAAAGTTGTACATTCCTCTGCCATGTTTTGGTATATAGATTATAATCATTTCCCTTAGGATATAACCCTGTTCTCCTGACGACAGGTATTTGCTTCTGGCTATGGTTTTAAAAAGCATGTAAGTTACTTTAAAGCATGATTTTTATCAGTCTGAAATAGAGCCGTGCTTCTGAATCATGGATATACTTTAAAATTGCTTTTCTTTCACCATAGTGACATACTCTCAGATTCTCTAATATATGGACACAGATTACTTTTTATCTTTTTACCATTTCTACATATGAGAGAAAGTGTATATTTTTTTTTTCATACTGCACATTCTTTATTGTCTGAGAAACAAATTTTTGGCATGATATATCATTTTAGATGTTAGCATAGAGAGTACTCCAACTTATCGTATAGGACAAAATGTACTTTTTGCGACATCTCAGATAAAACAGTGATGACAGTAGAATGCAAATAATACTCAACCATTTGTTTAAATGACTGAATTGTCCAATAAGTTAAAAGCAGATGCATTTAGCTTAAAACAGACACGAGTTTCTGACCACAGAAATTTCTGAGCTGGCTTTTATTATGAAGATGAATTTCAAAATTAATTCAGCATTCAGGGTGTGAGGAATAGAAAACATTTTAGATGTCAACTTAAATATACTATATTTTCTTAATATGTGATTCAGTCATTTTTTCTTCTCTCTTATTTGTAAGTTGACCATTGAGTTATGAATGGAAAAAGCTACTGCAAATACATGCTGAGAAAAATGGACCATGAAGGACTGTCTTAGGGCTACAAATCTGTGGGATGAAGCAAGGCAATCCACAACAGGATGGGCAAACCTCGGAAGCAGAGACACTGAGCAAAAGAGTTTGTCTTCCTTATGATTCCACATTTACTCTACAATAAAACAGATACTACTCAGAACCTATTTTTATTCTCTTCTGTGAGTGACAATACTGCAGTAATAGAACAGCACCGACAAACTGGATATGTCATCCTTTAGGTGTAAGATAACTCAAAAAGTGGCCCAGATTTTAATTTTCGGCTGCCAGGTTCAAAATCCTGAACCAGGACTCTGGCAGGGTACATCCACTCTGCAGTGCCATGATAACAAGTATGAGATTCCGTTTCTTGTACCAAAGAAGGCAGTCACCTTCCTCACTTGTTTTCTCACCGCTGGCTCATAACAGTTGTTTGGCAATCGGTTTAGGGTGGGCAAATTCACAAGTACTTTGGTCATAACTTAGATAAGTAATTAATTCCTGTGTTTCTGTAAAGTTCACATCTTTGGCACCTTTGAAGTCATTATTAGATTGAGAGCTATTCAGAATCTTCCTTACCTTTGCCTCCTTTTCCAAAAATAGTCTGGTACTTTTCTCTGGATATAGCTATACACCCACTCAAAAGCAAAAAAAAGGTAATATGGTATCTAAAAGAGAGTTAAAATCTGTCTTCAGTGAAAATCAACTTTCCATTTAGCAAAATTTGAATTTTGCAATGTTGTAATATATTTAACTATTGAGTCTAAAAATCACTAATCTCTCAATTTTTCAGGCTGAAAATCATTTGGGACAAGGACATCTATTTTCTCACGCAGTATGGAACACAGTGGATCTCTTATACTTCTGTTCTCAACTCACCTAAATGTGAAACAATGAGTTTTAAAATATAACCTATCTTTAATGTAAACTTGCCTTAGATTTATGCCCTTGCATTGTAAAATATGGGAAATAAATATGAATGCTGGAAATTTTTTCGTAATAAAAGTCCAGACTATTTGGGTCAAGTTAATACAGAACTAAAATAATATTTGCAACCTTGAAAGTTAGTATGAAAATAGTTTTTCTCCTGTGTTCTCCAGAAAGGAACACAGGATTCTTGGCCTAGGTGATTTCAAACATACAGCTGCATTTTCTCATGATGAGGACACCTGCAAGCAAATGAAATTAACTAGAAATATTGGTTTGAAAATTCTAACTACTCAGAATTTTTCGCAAAACAATGTTTCTTTAAATAATATTAATCTACAAACAAAGAAGTGAAACCCACTTCATTAGCAATCATAAATTGTTTTTTACCTAAAAAAGGTCTAAAAGGTCTAAATAAGCCTGAAAGCAGAATGAAATACATTATTCAGAAAGTGTTTGTTGGCCAAAAGATAGAAAAAATTAAGTCAGAGTATGTATATTCTTTGCTTCCAAAATCCACTGATACTCAAATAGATGAAGAGGCAGAGAAAAGCTCCTATGTCATGGCTGAGCAGTAGGTAACAATGAGAAGGGGAGATAATTGAATCCATTATCAGATAATCACTGCTATGATGGAAGTGGCAAAATACAAGATGTCTCCACATATTAATGAGCATGGAAATAGTGTCTTCTAAAGAGAGAGGAGAAGAACTATCAGCAAAAGCAGTAATGTGGACTTAACACTTATTCATTGAAATTTGTCAGCTAAAACATATATTTTTTTAAAGCTATGGTTCAGTGAAATACTTCATATCAAGTCCAGAAACTTTAAATTTTTGTGAAAAATCTCAGAGAGCATCTAAATTAGTATTTAATTTAGCTTTGCAGTTTTTGGTTTGTTGGTTTTTTTTTCTCCTTTAACATCTTGTTAGGAATATTTCATCATGTTCAAAGCTCAGGACAACATCACATGTTACTCTGCATGTCTTAGCTTGGCTGAAAGAGCTTTTTGTCTACATTTTTTCTCTCTTATCTGATTAATTCAATTTAGCCATTTGCTCCTCCTTTCCATAACTGAAGGTTTGACTGATGCTGTGCATTTTGGTAGCAAGAGTAAACTGCTTTCTAATACAACTCCATTAGTACTGATAGAAAACCAGATGGATGCATGCTCCTCCTGTCTCATCCTCCTCTCTTTCATTCTTTTTTTTTCTTATTATTACACAATTTGTATTTCAAAGACCTATCCTGATGTTCAACCTTTTCTCTAACTTGGTTTGTGAAATATTATAGTTCAAATCAAAATGGTTACTTACAGCATTTTCTGCTAACTGCAGGATACTAAATGTGTATTGAGAAACAATGCCAACAATGTTGCTGGAATTAAGTTTGCAGGTTTAAGGGCATTATAGAGAGGGATAGATCTGAGGTCTAGAAATAAAACAAAAACATGTCATCCTGAAGTTTTGACACTGGTTTAACAGTATAGAAATTCTGCTTTTTAACTTTCACTTTTAAGAAACATGTTAAAATACTAAGATACTAACCAGCTATACAATTACTACATACACCCAGGTATAGAGTACTACTAGAAAACTAGAGTTTTCTGTTAGTAACAGAATTTTGCGATCAAGAAAAATGTTGTTTGGACATCTACTTCAAACTACTTCAAGCACTGAAGAACAATCAGTTATTTCTGCTACTTAAAAGAATTTCATGAATTGTAAATGTCTTCATTGAGGGAGAAGGATATATAATGTAAAAGTACAGCTAAACTTATAACCTAAATGCTTACCTTTTACATGGGCAGAGCACACATCCTTGGACTGGAGAAGCAGCATGCTTTTGTTCCCCGTGACTTTACCCTGATTTGCATATTGCACCATGATTCATGGCATTGCAGTCGTCTGTGTGAACATCAGCATGCCCACAGTTACCCATGGCACCATACCTGCGGACAAACCTACCAAGGGCAAGTGGAGCAATTGCTGTGACTCACTTACCTCCAGCAGTGAGTCTGCTGCTGTGGTTTGTTCCTCTGTTCACACACGTTCATAGGCACACACAGTGCACCCCTTTTCTTACTCAGGGAGATAACCCTACCAGGGTGATGTTAGTAAATATGAAAAACAAACATCAATATAAAACCTAAAGTGTGCCACTTCTAGCCCATTTACAATATGCCAGTACTCACTCTGAGTAATTTTGCTTAGTAGAAAAGGGAAACAATTGAAGCATAACCTCAGAGGATAATTAAAGAAATAACCCAGGGTTTTGCTTTAGCTTTCCTTGACATATTTTCTTTACAAGTTTCCCTTTAACTTTAATAAAGTTTTGCTTTGAGCTTCTGAACCTGCATCAGTGGATTTTTTTTTCCTCATAATGTAAACTTTACCTTGCAGGTAAAAAAAAAAGAAAATTAAGTCATGGAGCTATAATCATCAGATCATAAAATGAAAGGATTATGAGTTTTATGCAGGCTAAAAAAATCTTGGAATTAATTATTGTTTTGTGAGTTTCAGGTACATGTGAAATATCAGATTAATAGGGCCTTATTCCATTCCTATTTGATGTTAGAAGAGTGTTAAGTGAGAAAATGTAACTTATGCTGAATTTAAGAGCTCTTCAAACCAGGAAGATGTTGGAAAGTGATTAAGGGCTAGGCCCAGACAACTTCACCAGCTTTAATAGTTTAAATTAATACAAACCATAGGTTTAGGAGTTTTAACCTGAATAAGATGAATAAAATTTCATATCAAACAAAACACCCTTTTAAACTGAAATATCTTGTCTTCAAATTCACATATATAATCTCTGATATGAGCACTATCACTCAATATTTCCTTTCAATGTAGGATTACAAAGCCTATACTGTTGCTCATTATATACTTCTGTGAGAGAGATGCAGTAGAAAGAAGTGAAGTAATCAATCAAAGGCAGACATAGTTACAGCTCTGAAAGATCACAGAGTATGAAAAATTAGTAATAAGGTACACATTTTCTTATATATTAAACAGGCAAATCATTCTCATTTATGCTATATATGCATGTCAAGCATTTTAAAGACAATATCTAAATTGTAATCTAGTTATGATCATGAAATATGTTTAACATTTCTAAGGAGTTTTATGTTTTTGAGTCCCAACAATATTCAGAACTTCTTTTTTCATTGTTCCAACAAAGCAAAGGTAAGCTGCCAACAATCATAGAGTAGTGTGAGAGTTGTATGAGTTGCCAACAATCATAGCCTTTGTATGAGAATAAGAGCTAAAGGTTTCACTGTCCAAAGCATAATCTAAATTCCTTTGCTGAAAATATAAATAATGGAGTATGTCCCTGTATATATTCAGAAACTCAAACCAATTTTATAATTTTTCTTTTACAGGTATTACAGATGGCTTTACCATGTAATTTCTAGAACATTTAATGTCCATTAGCATCCTATTACTAAAATAAAAAACATGAATAGATATTGATCATGCCAAAAAATAGTCAAACTACTAACTACTTGCTTCAAGGGGTGCGGAAACGTATAAGTCAACACTGATTTCAGAGAATAGCCTGACACATTCCAAGGAAATTATTTTTTAGTTCTGCAGCTGAGGTTTATGCCACATGTCCTAATAGCTACAGCAAGAAAGTCAAAGAGAAATTTTGATTTGAGATGAACTCATTTTTGGAACTGTGCTCTAAAAGGTAAAAATTGGTAGGAAAAAGGAAAGGACACAATCCTAACATATATTTAGAGACAGTACTACTTCATCAATATAATTTTGATTTCATGTTGAAAAATCTAGATCTGAGACAGCAATTTTTTTCAGAAACAATGGCACTAACTTAACTTTGTGCTCTTGTGGTCTGTTGCTCATAAATGTAGCTTCAGATCCTACCATCCAAATTTCTCTTTCAATGAAGCAGCTTGCTACAGCTTCTTGCTTAAGAGGAAGATAGAGATTGTGGGACAAGCCAGATGTTTGGAGAAAAATGGCAAGTTCACAGAAACAGAGGAATCTCTCAATAATGCAGTGTTTTATCTGACCACTGTATAGATATTTCAGAATCTTGCTTACAGATTAAAGAGGCCTGTTTTATTATACATATGTGACAACAGGATGTATTTTGAACTGTTAAAAGGTCTGTCATTTTTTCCTCTGTGAAGATCAATAATTATGCTGGGGCTAACTCTGTTAAGCAGTTAAACTCATCCTCTTCATTCACTTCTCCCATCTTGTTCAGCTTCCTTATGTGACTGCCAAAATGTGCTCTGATCTGAACATTAGAATAACATTTTGAATAGGATTTAGTATTGTTTTGATGAGTACAAGGAAATTATGCTTTTTTTTTTGCTTTTCTTCAGTTTGTATTTTCTTATTTGCGAATTTGCTTTGTTAAAGAAAATTTGGAATCCACAGTTTTCAGACTCATTTGAAGATGTTTGCCTTCTAATTACAATCTGCACACACATTAGTCAGAGGAAAAAGTAATCCACTCTCCATCAATGTGACTAAAATCCTGCTTAGCACATTTCTTTTTACGAGGTAATTTCCATTCCAAATATGAAAAGCCAGCAATCTCTTGCCATATTACGTCAAAGTGTAAATCCCAAGCAAACATCAGGATGTAATAAATCATCACCTTTTAACACAAATTTCTCCAATGTAGCCCATACCCCTTGACTTTCTTCTTTACTAAATCATAAGGCACTATACACTCTGCTATGTGCTGTTTCACTTGGTCAGGGGACCATGTGCAGCTGGGAAGCCAGCACCATTGCTCCAAACAGCTCCTTGACCTTTCAGGATGCTACTGATCAGGTCCATCTGAATCACAGGAATGCAAAAGCACTGAGTCTTGCAAATTCCATGATAATACCATACTGGCATCTGAAGAAGGCCAAGCTCTATTTTCCCTTCTTTGTTCATAGCCATCGTTCCAAAGGGAAATCAACACGCTCCGTGCATTTGCTCAGTAGCCCTGCCATCCTTTTATCAAAGTGTTTTTCAGTGCTTGATCTTGCTGCAAAGGTGGTATGTGCATGAAGTGGGAATGGAAATTTGGAGACACATGGTGAGGAAGGGACTGTAGTAGTGTGCTCTTCCACAAAGCAGCACGAGCACAAATTGTAGGACATTTTATAAAATGGCAACAGATGTTTACCTTGACTATACAGACCTAAGGTGTTTTTTCCCCCTAGCCATATAAAATTAATATTAATCATCAGTGTGATATTAAACAGTACAAGTTAATAGGACTTTCTACACAGAGATGATGAAAAGGAACTTTCTTTAAAATGCTCAAGCAAAGAGAAGATGGGTTATTTTACTAGCAGTGCCATGCAGGTTCTTGTCCTGTTAAAATATTTTTGTTATTACTAATTACTTATGTTCTAAGGGTAAAACAATGGTTTCTCAGTTCATACATAGATCATTTCACACTGCATTTCACACTGCCAGAGTGCACATGAACAAGCTTGTGTTTCGTCAACTAAGAGTAAGCCACAGTCTTGATGATATTTAAGGTGCAACACAGAGTACAGATTTGACCAGTTCTATGTGCTTTTCTCTGGAAGAAATTTGTCCTACATTTGACATTTTTTATTTATTCATTTCACATAGTCCTAGTAACAGATTCATATACTTCTATATATTATATATATTTTCCAGTAGGCTAATTTAGGGGTACTGAGCCTTTTCCACAGGGACCTAAGAACTTCTAAGATCAGTTTTATTTGGCTGAAGTGAGAATGGAAATTCCATTTTAAAGCTAAATTATGCAGCTCTCAATTAGAGAAAATTGAAATAAGGGAAGAAAACAAAAGCTAGAAGGTTTGTACACCCCTCTCCTTCTGCTGTGTTCTTGAAGGTCAGTCCTTGCTCTCAGTCCCTGAGTGGTGTTTTAGTGAATGCCAGTGACTTTCTCAGTGACACCACCTCTGCTCTGGTCCCTAGAAGCATATTCTGGTAAGGCTGAAATTTGTCTGTTCCTTGCTGCCCACTGCAGTCTCTTTTATGTCTGTGTGAGACTGAGCAGCTCTCACGGTTGCCTCTGCCCCTCTGTAGTTTCAGAGGAAAGATGCAATATCCCTCCGGACATCCTACCTGATCTCATCTTGTCAAGTACAAGTAAGCCCTCTCCAAACCAAGACAGAGCGACCAATGCTTTGCCTTATATTTGTATTTGTCAGTCATTTTTACTTTGTTACTGCTTAAAAATAAGTCTTGATCTAATTGTACTAAACACTGCATGAACCTAACTGATGAGAAAGTGTGTGTCCCTAAAACCTTTTAGTCTAAAGGATAAGACATAAATACCAGATGAAACAATCACCAACTGGATGAACTTGAGGGACAATGTGCTCAAAAAAAAAAAAACTAACTACAGTTTAATGCATTCTGCATCACAGCCACAATTTTCCCATTTGTTTTTGACTGATAACAGACTGAGAGGTAGCACTTCCCCTGTTAATGCTTAAGTTGGTAAAATGTTATGTTAAAAAAAATGTTGGAACATTAGTGGAATGAATACAATCCTTGAGAGGTTTTGGCCTTCTAGTTACTTTCAAATGAAAATAAATGCAGTAAACATCAGAGTGATTGTTTGCTGTCTTATACTATTAACAAAACTGGTAGTTCTAATAAGAGGCAAGTCAAAGAAACTTGAGTGCTTCTCAGTCTCTCAACCTTTCTGTGGGTTATCCCACCAAAGTCATGAGTTATACTGGATTGGATTCAGGCATAAGAGGTTGAAAATTAAAGTTTTGGTTTAGGAAATTAATGTAAATAAACCAAATCAAAGTGCAAAGAAGGGAGAGATTTCTTTTTCCTTTGCCTTTCCAGAGGGAGGAAAAAATCTATTAAAAGACACTTCCCAGTAAAAGTGAATCTAAGGAATTTTTGCTTAAAATAGCTAAATGTATATTATATTCACAATCCTTTTATCAGTCCTTTAATATATTCCCATAATTTTTCCTCAGTGGAAACCAGCAACTTATGTCCATTGTAATTATGATTCACTATAATTGTGTTTTCTTAAAGAATTTTGTCAAAATTTTAAAAGGATAGCAATAAAAAAAAAATTAGAGGCATTATTTCTGTAATTATTCACCTTAGAAAAAAGTTGAATTTTAATATTGTAATGACATCTAGACAATTTTCTATTTAAAATAAATCTTAAATTTTAGGTTTATATCCCAATGTAGGGGGAGGGATATAGAGAATTTGTGTCTTGTTTAGCTTTATAAGCAACACTTAAAGGTTCAGATGTATTTATCAAAGTGATTCTTCATTCATTTCTGCTTCTGCCATGTGGTTTATTGATTTATTTGTTCTACTGAAAATTTTCTGTCAGCTGTTCACTTTGGCCACCTTACTTTTCAAAAATATAATTAGTAAGCAAGCACTTCATCCTGGGTTAAGGATGTGAGAACTTCTGGCAGAGGCAGCTACATGCGTTGTGGGCAGCTGCAGTTTGCTAAGTGAGCCTGTGTCCATGGCCAGGTGCACTGTGCCCCTCTGCTGCAACTGAACTTCTTCCCTTCCCTCAACTGGGTCTTGTAAAGGTGGTTCAAGGTCTTCTGTCTGACTTTGTGATCTTTAACATGGTAATGATAATTATAATATATTGCACTATATTTAGGTACAATAATTTATCTACACCTCAGAGGGCTATGTTGCTTTTGTGGTCCTTTCATAGGTAATGGAAAAAAATTAATCCCATCTAGTAGTGAATTTAAAAGTGAACAAGTTTTCTGGATGTGTTTTGAAGTGTCTTCACTTTTTCTTTCCTCTGATATGATCAATAGTTTTCGATTTGTCAGTCAGGCCATCTCAACTCAGCTGTTAATTTAGAAACTTCTGGAAATAGAATTTTTCACCTTCAGTTTTCTATTTAACACATTCCAATCATCACTTCTCAGGTAACATGAAAGATAATTTCTTTCTCAGCACAGGAGAAAAAAAATTTCTAGCTATTTTCAAAATTATTTTGAAAGAATGGATGGGAGCTGGACGCAGTTCTTGGCTCACCTTCTTTCTTTTTCTTTGTTGGTTGGGTTTTTTTGCCTTTCTTTTTTTTTTTTTCTGGAAACTCTAAAACTGATAAGAATAAAGCTGTTGAGGCAGAGTAATTTTGAAATATTAGTTTGAAGTCTTACATTTCCCTAGTATCTTTTTAACTAAGAATAGGTTACCCAATTATGTACTGAATAGCATAAACTACACCAGTAGGAGAGATGAAGAAATTATGTTGTTTACTTCATTTAATTTATTTTGGCTTTTGAGTATAGGCAGAGGGAAGACACAGAGATTTGTGTAGTTCATAAATAATAATAATCTTTAGGACTAATTGTTTTCAAGATTTTGCTCCCGCTACCACAAAACCAGGCTACAAATCATAGGGTAAATGAATATCAGAAAATCTGGTGTCCATATTATTATAGTATAACATAATACCTCATAAATATGTTCTTTGAATATTCATAATTTACTTGATATTTTAAACTAGTACTTCCTTTTTCAGTTGTACTCAAGTGTCATGAGACCATTCTTAAACTCAAAATCTATAGAAATTCAAAGACAAAAGCTTTCTGGTTTTCTACTATAGTAGAGCTAAAACAAAAAATATTTGTTAGAATGTTATGAGAAGAGACGTAGAAGGAATAGAAGGAAAGGAAAATCAGGAACTATAAAAGTGAGGTAAAACATTAAGGGAAGAAAATAGTGATACAAGAATAAACTTGTCTGTAACTTCTTCTCAGTCTTGGCTTACATTTTTGATGCAGACAGAGACTTTTTAAATACTGTTCAAAATATAATCATTTATATATCTGAGATAACAGTCTCAATGGAAAATAAGATTATCATATACCATTTCACACATCAAATACTAATCTCCAGCTTAATATAGATCTTCCAGTTTGGAGTGGTTCATTAACCTCAAAAGATCTTAAGCAGAGATTCACTTTTAAGCCTACAATTAAATTCCAGTTCCTGTTTTCTTTTACATATGATATTAGCCTGTCCTTATGTTTTTAGTAGATTTGATTGTGTTACTATCTTTTATTTTGTTGGTAAAATATATAGGTACCCATATATTAGTTTTTCTATATGCATTTTATTGAGGAATAAGGGAAAATAAATTTTAATGGACAATGCATTGGGAATTGGTCAACAATTGCATTTATACTTCTTCTGCTGTCTTTTTGGCCTATATGCTTATATGGAATCTTTTTACTGTTATAGTTTAGAAGTCATTTAATTTTATAAAACATCATGCTTTAAAGACAATGAAAGGAGAAAAAGGAGGTGTACAGTTTATTCAAACTGTAGGTAAAAGGAAATCTAATGAGTAATTTTAAATATGTTGCATTTTCTGTCAAGGCAAAGGAATGTGGATTTTTATTTGGTATTAAATAATTTTATATAACCTTACTGGACTCTTTATTCCTGCTAGCAGTTATAATGCCTTTTAAATTACATTACACCATTGTGTATGGTAAATAGTGTCTTTTCACAGAAATGTATACTAAAACCAGTAACAACAACACATTATTGTGAGGCAAAATTAATAACTGTAACCAGTAGCAGTATTTCAGCCTCTGGTTGTCTTATAGCTGATAAAATATTAATTCTTAGGTTTGTCATAGAGAATTGAGATTGCTGAGCTACCACACTTACCAGGCATTATCAACTACTAAATATTTATTCAAAAATGATGTAGCAAATCAGTACTCTTATGTATTGTTGGTTTTTTTAGGCATCACATATCAACATGTCAATACTGCCCTTGGCTAGCAGCATACTTACTGCTCCTAAAGAAGCCAAGAAGTTCCACACTAGGACATGTGCAACTCACAGCATGTTGCCAGTTAACCCTGAAATATGGGTATGGGTGCATTGGTCAGGCAGCTGGTTTTGAAGTGCCACAAAAGACAATCTGACATGTTACAGAAAACTGGAATTGTTGGTGATGACAGGCTGTGAACTGTTGTGGTCATTACGGTTTTAAACTGAAAGAAAATAGATTTAGATTCTTTACTGTGGGGGTGGTGAGGCACTGGAACAGGTTGCCCAGAGACGTGGATGCCCTGTCACTGGAAGTGTTCAAGGCCAGGTTAAATGATGCTTTGAGCAACCTGGTCTAGAGGAAGGTGTTCCTGCCCATGGCAGGGGAGTTGAAACTAGGTGATCTTTAAGGTCCCTTCCAACCCACATCATTCTATGGTTCTATGGTTTCAGAAGCAGCTGAGCAGCCCCAGCAGCTGTCTGGTACCTGACAGGAGCAGGGAGAGGCAGGTCAATCCTAAAGCTTCCAAAACTGGAGACCAGAAGCTGGGAGGATGTCTGGGACTGTCACACTCTTCTGGGGAACTATATACGTCCAATGTTCTTTCACCCTTCATTAGATACCTACTTTTGGCTACTATTAGAGGGATGGTACTGAGATAGATGGCCTTTGGGTCCATATGGCTTTTCTTAAGCTTCTGTTACCTCCTCTTTCAAGTATGATTAGGAGACTGCAACAGTATATCTATTCCCACTTAGTACTTTGTGCATAGGGTTAACATTAAGCTTGATTCTTGGGAAAACTGTCAGAAATTACCATTTCTGTGACCTGAAGACCTTCATGTTTTAATTACGGTCCTTTTAATTACTGCTCTCATTCTGACCATAATGTGGGTCCCATGCCTCCTTGATCATTCAGTCTCTGCTAACACCATTCCTCTTCTCTGCATGCTGTCATTTCTGCTTGCTAATTTATGTGGTGTCAGTGATTTCATACACTGATTAACTGAATTACTTATTGAATGAAGACATCATTTTTTCCTGTTGTCTTGTACTTTGCTCAAGCCTGCAACCTGCCCAATAAAAAGAAAGGCTGCTGTATTCAGTGAACCACACAGATGGTGCACATGGAGGTCTCTGAAAAGATATTCAAGCACAATTGAACTTTTGAAGAATCTTTAAGCTCCTTCTCAATCAAGAAATATCTTTCAGATTAGGGTAATATGTTGCTGGGCTTTCTGAATGATACTTGTGACAGCCTCATTTCTAAAAGTGACCAGGCTTCTGCAATTCTAGTATTTTTGGTAGTTTATTTTAAAGGATTCCAAATATTAATGAGGGTTGAGCAATTTTCCTGTGAAAATCAGGTCCCTTTGAAAATTTAAGTCCATCTATTATTTTTCTAAGAGCTTCACATCTCGAGAAGTCATGGGAAAAATAAGCATTCCTTGGCTGTCACTGTGTGAAGTAACCATCCTTTTGGCAAAGAAAAGCTTAGCTGTGCATAATTTCTCTACTTCTTATCTATGTGCCTTTTTTCCACATTTAGTCCCACAGAAAGTATAGACATCACTATGTTCCAGATAGCTGAATTGATTCTTTTAAAGGCTGTACTTACCTTTTTTATAGTGACCTTATAGAGTGGTTTAGTTTGGTTTATTTGTAGAGATGTACATGATATTCGATTATTGTAAAAGCACTAATTCTGGCACAACTACCTTTCTCTTCTGCTTATTTCTCTTACTAACTATTAAGTATTCAGAAGAGGATATGTCTCTTGACAACCTACATATGATGTCAAGTGCACGTGACTTTGCTCCTAACCTTAACCAACTAAAAAGAATATTGTCCATGCCTATAGATTTATATCCATTGGCACTGCTATATCTCTCCCCCACTGAAAGCCAGCATTTCAGCCATGCTGCATATCTTGTACATGAATGATTTTGTTCTCTAATACATCACTCACTTTATAATGAAAACTGAAGCTGAGGTGTTTTAAAGCCATCCTATACATGTATGTTATATAGATATATAAAAAATCAAAACAAAACAAAACAAAACAAAGCCTTTTTGATGAATCAAGTGTTTCTCACCTGTAGAAAAATTAACAATGCACAAATTCAAGTCTTGATTTACCGTGTGTATATTTGCATGTTACCATTTCCTGAAGAAGTGTTCTAAACATTTTATTTCTCTTTTCTTTCAATTCACGATCCATTAGTCCTTTAAAAAGAAAGTCCCTTCTCTGTAAATTTCTGAATAATCACGTGCGTATAAATATGGTCTCACAATTTTTTCCAATTATGATAATTCACAGTATTAAAATAATCAAGTGAATTTTAAATTTTCTGTACCACACAGGAGATATAATTTGAAAGTATATGCAGAAAAGAATTTGAGGCCCAGATTCATGACGGTGTTCCAGCTGCTCATTACTACAAGATATGATGGGAAGGAGATGGCATATATGGTCTTTGATCTCCCTTTTGTTCTCTTCTTGTAGTATTAGGTGGAGGTAAATCATATAAATCATTTCAGGTATGAACTACTTTGCTCTAATATAGATTTTTATTTTTTTTTTAGCAATTCAGCAAATATTTTCTTTACATATTTTTCAATTATTTAGATTGTATTTTAAATTTTAAAAATGCTTTAATTTTGTTATAGTATTACAAGCATTCCTAGCAATTGTGGCTGAAATCAAGCTCTCTTTAATTAGGCTCTGTAAATGTGGAAAAGACATTCTGAGGCATAAGCAGCATACATTCTAACTAGATAAATTATAAACAATTTACAATTTTAATCCCAGTTTTGTATATGAAAGACTAGATTGTATATGAAAGACTAGATTGTATATGAAAGACTATAGAAAATGTAAGTGTTGTTCAAAATCCCATATAAATTTTCCAGCTTTTCTGCTACAAAGAAAGCTTGAAAATATGTCCTGTGTGTGCTGAAAGAACCAAAAAAAGCTGAAACACAGATATTAAAGTACAAAGATATTTTGAAATTAATTGCATTTTTTTGGCTGGTTATTTATTTTCAGACATTTGGGGTTTTTTTATCATTTCTGCAGTGAAAATAGTTCTGCATATGGGAGTATAAACAGTCCTGATTCATAACTGTTTGCACTGATATGCAGAAAAAAATACATATATTTACATAATATGTACTTTACTTGCGTATGTTTTTTATATATTTAGCTTATCATTAACATCAATATTGTGTTGTATTTGATTTCAAATTAGTTTTTAGTCTTCACACAAGCATGTTCTGAGATGTGACTTGTTTCCATCACCTTCCTGTCACAAAAAATCTGACCCTCACAGATCTTTCAGGAGCATGTTCCTCCATTGTAAAACTAAACAGCTCCTTTTGTGCATCCTTCTGCTAAAATAATATATGAGCTCAAAATAGAGCTTTTATGACTTAAAATGGACAATGCTGGAGCTTGATGACAGATATGGACCCAAAAGACAAACACCACTGCTGAAATGCTTCACTGCTGAATTTACTTGGCTGTACCATAAACACTGACAGCTGGTTTGTTCCTCTGTAAGGAAGTGAGAGAAACACTCAATTTTGCAGTGCAATTCCCTTTACTTCAGGACAAGATGAGCTGTTCCTGAGATGTCCCAGTTTCTGTACATTGATTAGAAGGGGGGTATGGATGACTAGAGGAGACATATTGTGTAAATTGGGTGTACTCCTTCACCTGTTATAAAAATTACTTCTCTATTCCTTGCCCTAATCCTATTCTCTAAACTTTACTGGTATATAAGCTCATGCAAAGGCATGGTCTCAATATCACACATTTACTGCAGTTCTTCTGAGACAGAGGTGTTTATTCACCAAGACAACATTTATTTCTGATTTAAGAGTGTTTTAGCCTGACTAGGGCACATGAAATACTAATCTGCAACAGTTTTACTTGTAAGATTTTAATTACATCACTCATATATATGTTAACTCTCGCCAATATTCACATGTAGATACCATTTTAATATCATATTACATAGAAGTGCATACGAGTATTTTGAATGAGAACAGAATACACATTGTCATCATTCATCCATGAAATGTTTATTCCTTAGTTGTGTCTCCATGACTCAAGCTGAATTGTATATTACCCCTCAATGAGTTCTATGGCAGTCCTTTGGCAACTTGTAAAAAGAAGTAATTTAAAGATGCATAAAATATTTTTAAATATCTGCACATCTGATTTTCTTAAAGTTCATACCAAAATAGATGTCTTTTACAAGCTATGAAGTACAGTGACCTGACAAGGCATAGGCCAGAACTCACTCTTAGTTAACTTCCATTAATAAGTCTTTTAGTGTTTCCAGGGCTTTGTTCATGCATATATGTGTGCAAGTAGATACATACAATTTTTAAAACTACCAGGCTGTTCTGTTTTCCCTCTACATGTTTAAGGGTCACCTGGGGTTTTCTTTACTCAGCAAGCTGGAATTGATTCACATGCAGTTCAGTTTGCTTTGTGTTGAAGAATCCAGAAAATCTAATTAGTTTTTCAAGAGATCCTTTGAACAGAGATTCAAGAGACCTCATCCAGATATTTCTTGGAGAAGATCTTAGAACCACCAGGCACCTTTTTTTGTAGATAGACCAAGATTTGTAATGAAGGCTTGACATACATGATGTTATTTGGTAAACCTATTGTAAGAGAGAATGCCACAGAGTCTCTAGGCATTTTATTCAGTTTTACTTAGAAGTTTGGAAAGGGCATGCTAAAGGCTGTTGGTTAAGGGATTAGTGTTGGGGAAGGGGATGCCGTGTTATTTTTGGTTTTTGATTTTCCATTTCTGGTTTGTACTCCTCTTCAATATTGCTGGGGGGCATTATTTATATCATGAAACAGCTCTGAGAGCAAACTATTTTTATATCTACAAGAAAAGTGCATATACAGGCACAGCTGGATGAGTTTTATAGCAGAAGTATCTGTTTTTCTTCAAGACAAATATTTATTGTATTTAGTTTTGCTAATTTTTCCCCCCAGCACTGGTTTTTCATGGGTTTTCACTTCTTACTTTTTCATGTTTTGGTGCAAGAGTGTGAACCAAAATAACAGGAATTAAGTTTTTCTAGCCCACTCAGGTATAGAAACTCAGTCCAGGTCAGGGCAATGCTGTCCTGGCATGGACCAGTCCTCTACAAAGCCCACCTTCCAGAATAGTGGAGAACAGCAACATGCAGTATGCCAGGCTAGAGGCAGGTTGCAACAGGTAGTTCAGTGATTTCAAAATTTGGTTTAACTTAGCCTGTCTGAATTCTTCTTCATAATCATGGACTTGTTGAACTATATAATTATTGACTTTGCAGTGAGAACTTGTTTAGTGCCAGTATTTGTCACTGTAGATGCATTTTCTCTGATTTTGTTAATCTTTCAGGAAATTCCCCAAATATAACATTCTTGTGTCACTCACTTTCCATAGCAAATGTCTACTAACTGACTACTCCAAAATATTTACACAGATCTGTGGCCTAGCATGTGGATTAAAGGTACAAAAGGTAATTGAGATTAATTACAATGCATTACTGGTACATGAAGCTACACATTCAGGAAAATTTGCCTTCCAAAATAATTGAATGCTTCTACAGTTATGCATTTCTAATTGAATATAATTTTCAGCATCTTAATGTGTCTACAGCTCTTGACAAGTTGCAGCTATACTTGTACTTCTAACCTATAAAATATGCTGCTTTAAAACTATCTCATCATTATGGCAGAAATTTCATTCCATTGTTTGATTCCTTGATGTCAAGATGACAAGAAGTTGAGCATTTTTCATTCATAAATACTCTGAGTACCTTAAAAAATATCTTACAGATAAATCTCCCTCATCATTCTTCATCTTAAAAAAATTATATCTACCCAAATCCTAAAACAATTAAATGTAGAAGAAAATCTAATCCTCTCATTACGAACTTAAAGAATCCATATTTTGTTGAGCTTGCAGAGAAGAACACCCAACTGTCAAGGATAGAAAAGTTCTTTATTACACTGACAGGCCATTAGTAATCCCCATTTATCACACTCTTTTTTCCTCTTCTCAGAAACATGATGCAAATGTTATTGTCTCAAACTGTGTTTACTACACAAGCTGTGGCAGAAAAGTTAGTAGTTATAATTTTGGGGGGGGGGAGGATGTCTTTTACAAAAATGTTAGAATAGATCCATGAGCCATCATGGTTTAAATGGATTTTCCATCACACAATTTATTTCATTTGGGGAATTGTTATAACAATAGCAGAAAAAACATGGAGTGGTGGGGTTTTTTGCTGTAGTGTATGCAGATCTTTGCTGTTACACTACAGCTCTCATGTCCGTTCCGAACATTACTGTACTCTAACGCGTTACGCTGGTATAAAGGGATAAATCCAAGAATATATCTTGAGTGCTTTCCCAGTTAAGTTGCTACAGTGAAACACTATTTCACTCACAGTTTCAGTGGCTGGCCTACGAGTGAACTGATAATCTGAACAACCCATATACATTAGGTGAGGAAATATAAACCTTGTGAAGTTCACTGGAGGCAGAAGTATTGCCAAGCTGGACGCTCCTTTTTTACTCTGAGGATGCCGTTGGTGGTGGTAGGAACATTTATCCACTTGGGATCTCATTTGACAGGAGAGAAGCATATGATAACTATATCTATCTTGTAGCTCAGCAGTCAAGTTAGATCACTTTCTTGGGAAGTGAGAGACCTGGCTTGTAGATCCCACATAACCTACCAGTCAGGCTATATCCTCCACCTAGCAGATAATTGGTAGCCCATGAGGTACATTCAGTGTGGATGCTCCAGGGCTATCATTCTGAACTTGATGCACTGAACAGCTGGAGATCAAGGATGATGCTCCCAACCGAGCAAGTTTCTCAGTAATGAATTGCCATCCTAATTCCCAGATCCTTCAGTCATCATCTGTACAATAAAAAGAAATGGCAATTATTCCTTCTGTTCATTCCAAGTTGTTCAGTCACTACTGCTTGGCTAGCTAACTAATTAGGAAAATAAAAGCCTATCACATACTGAAAACCTCCCAAGAAACAAAATGAATATCCCATCCACATTGTGCTCAGCTGCAGCTTGGATGCACTGCCAGCAGGGCCTCAGTCAGCGAGTTTCAACACAAGGCAAGCCACACTTACAGTGGCCCTCTATGCTTCTTTGTTCAAGGTTAGATTGAAATACCTCAGGTGACAATGCAGTCATATAATAGCATGTCCATCACTTTGCAGCAGAAATTATAGAACTTTGGGTTTACAGATGGCTTCCACAAATTTTTTGGTTCTGTATATGGTTTTGTTCAGTAAGTACACTTAATATCATTTAGAAGACTTACTTTTAAGTATTAGTAGTGTTCTTTAATGCCAAAAGTGTTTGCATCTTTCAATGATGTGACAAATTAAGAATACATTTGCAGCATATGCTTTGAATTATGCTACTACATATGTTTACAGTATCTCTCTCTTTTTAGGGGACAACTATAATTAAAAAGTGCTTATTACTTTTTTCAATCCTTTGGAGTCATAAGTTGACATAAATTGTTTGTTCCCTTCTGAGTATTTTGTGCTGAATATTTCTGTCACACTGGACTCTCCTAATTTTTTCCTTCATTTTCCCTGCAACACAATGAGTTAAGTGTGTCCACAGAAAAATATCATCCTTTAGCAGATTTTCTTAAAGCGCTCTCCTAAGGTCAAAATAATAATTCTTCATTTTACAGTGTAGATATTCACATGATGTTCAACATTCCTTTGAAAGACTACAATTTAATCTCTCTCATTTTTTCCTCTTTGCTGTTTTGAAGTATTTATTTTGTGCAGTCATACAGGAAGGTTGAACATATGTGATATTTTAGTAATCTCAGAGAATGAATAACAAAAAATTCATACTCTTTGGAGCTGCATTTGAAAGATACAGAACTAAACTTCTCTGCCAGTATCTTACTGCTTAATCCATGGCAAGGAAACTATTTTTATTTAAAGTACATGTGGAAATGTTTTTATGTTCTTGTTAATCTTCATAGATGAAGATTCTAAGTTCTAAGTCTGTCTAAGTTCTGCTGATGCATACATCATCCAGTGACATGGCCCAAGGAGGGAGATCCAACAGCAGAACACAGTTCCTCAGCCTAGGAAAAGTAATTGGGATTGTATCCTGGTGAAAGGAGAGGTTTCATACTATACCTGGAAATAGCCCTCTTCTGCAACGGGTGATCAGCAGCTGTATAAAAAAAACGTACTGAAGACATAACGTAAATAGAACTCACAATAAACATATGCAGACAGCCTTTGTTTTCAAATTCAAATTCACATCTTCTAGCGTATTTTAAACTGCTTCTTTTAAGAAGAGATTTTCAGTTAGCGAAAATTAAATCCAATTGTATCACAAGATTTATTCTTAATACTTAGCTAATATAAACTATTTCTGTCAGGTCTCTTTGTACAGCCTGAGCGGCTCAGACATAACCACAAAAAATCCCTTTTGGAGACTAATTTATAATCTGATCTGGGGTGTGCATATGCATCTGTCAAAGGATATTTGTCATCTGATTACCAGGTTTCAACTATAGACTAAGAGTCAGGTTTTCAGTTTTGTCTTGAATCCTCCAGACATAATAATGGCCAGTCTTCGCGAGTGAAGATTTGGGAAAGGTCATTAACCCTTCGAGCCTGCGCAGTGGATTTTTTAGGTGAGACACAGCGTGCGCTGAACTGAGCCCACCCTTTAATCCTGAGGTTCATCTGCCGGGGCCAAGCAAGCTTGGACAGTGTCAGTGAGGGTCTCAGAACGTAGGTTTGTTTAGAGTGACCTTCTCTTAGATGGATTGCCTCACAGGGCTAACGAGCTCCATCTGCCCGGGGGGCTGGGAATCGAACCCAGGTCACAGCGGTGAGAGTCCTGCACCCTAACCACTAGACCACCAGAGGCCCCCAGACATACTTATATGCTAACATTATTTTGCTATAAACTTTGTAAATTATGAAGAAAAAGAATGCAGAACAAAAAAAGTTAGTAAACTGAGTTTTCTCAAGGTTTCTCAATAGTGAGGGCAAAATAGATTTACACCACTTCAGAAATGAGAGACAAGGATGAGGATGCTTATGCCAAGGTAAGGAAAGGAAACATGGAAGGACAGGAATAGGAGTAGGCATGGATATACTGCCCTTGGAAGCATGGGAAACTTGAACTGGGTGACTAAAGGAAGTCCCTCATCCTCATCTCTAGCAGGTTTCCTCAGCAATTTCCCATCCCAATTCCTCCTTTCATAGCTGAGAGAACCAATAAAGTAAAAGCAAAGACGGTTTTGTGCCAGTTACAGTAAATGTTGGTGATGGAAAAAAAAAAAGTCAAATCCTAAAGGTTGTATCAGAAAATAAGTTAGGAAATCTACATTCTGAAGTATTCCTAAGGAAAAGAATGTCTTTTGGTGCTGTCCCACTCTCACTGAACTCAAATGACAAAATTCCCACAGGCTTAATGGGAAACAGAACCAGAGTCTATTTCATGAGACAAGTAAGTGTGTTGTATTAAAATTTCATTATTCATTTTCAAATGTAACTTCAAAAGTTAGTTCTGCTATTTCAGATTGTAAGATTACATAAGTATTCATAATGTCAATAATAAGGGATTATTGAAAAGATTTGAATAAAATCATTTAATCACCATGTAATTTTACTTGTATGGTCAGGAGAAAACAAATGCATCACTGTCATAATTATTAAGAGAGATAGGAAGTATCAGACACATCTTGTTAGTATAGATGGTGTACAATAAAATGTTCCTCTATCTTCTCTCAGTAACAGGATGAAATAATATCAAACAAAGATTGCCTTCAGAGAACTTTGTAGCAACAATGAAAGGTCATTTGGACTTTGCACAATATAAAGAGAACAGAGACCTACTGATTTTTAACATCTTTTTTTTTTCCCAGAACCTGATGAAAAAAATCACCATATGGAGTCTCTCTATGAAACAATTTTCTGACAAAAGAGCTGCCTTTGCTTAGCTTTAGCCAAGCTACTGACCTTTGCTTTTCAATGCCAAAGGTTTTATACCACAACTGAGAACCCCAATGGTGAAGCTTATTTTACCTTACACTTCCCTACTAACAACTGTGTCTGAGTAATCACATTCCAGAATATGAGTGTGATTTAGTTTTCAGAACTTATTTTGAAGTTTGGGAAATACAAGAATGTATAAAAATAGGCTGAGGGGCCCCAAAACTTGTGTTGTCAGCCAAGTACAGATAATTCTCTGGTTCAGAGGAAACAAAGAGTGGATTACATAAATGTATTCATCTTCTTATTCAGAAGACTTTTTTGACCCTCAAGAGAGAGGAATGTACAGGTAAGTACATGTGTATTCCTGCTTCATTTTTATGGGGAAGAGAAGAGAGTGCAATGGAACAGACAACTCTTTTTCTGCCCCTTCTCTGAAGCAAGCAGCTTTATCTTCCCTGTCCATGAAGAAATACATGGCCTCTAATATAGTGCACAGGCTTATACACATGCTGCTAGCATATGCTGAAAGCGACAATTGAAGGAAACACTTATTTTTATATTCCAGAACTCAGCTATCAAGTGAATCTGCTTGAGTCAACAAGGAATTTTTTCATTGGGGCCATCAGGACTTAGAGGAAACAAGCAAAATCTGATGGAATACCAAGTTCAAAAGAGATTTATGCTTAATTCTAAAATTTAAACTCTCATTTTTCACATAAGTTAGAATTTAGGGAAAAAAATTGTTGCATCCCCTGGCTAAAGGATTTTCTTCAGAATCTATTTCTCTTTCCTGTTAAAACATTCATAGGCAAGCCTCATTTTTCTTCTATAACTAGAAATAGCAAAAGTAATAATGAATCTGATCAAGGTCTGCCAGCAAGCCTGGACTACATGAGGCTTTCATATAGTGATTAGGAGTTTTGACTCTTTCCTTTGATCTCTAGTCTTGCCGCTGGCAGCTGAAACATTGCCAAATGGACCTTGACAACACTTCATGTCCACTCTGTGCTCATACGCTCAGGCTTCTGTGAAACTGTGCTGTAATTAAATCTGTCTCCATCAACAGTCATAAGAGATTTTCTTAGGCTGTGGGGCAGGATGAAACATTTCTGGCTTCTGGTTTGTTTATATAATGATCACAAGTTGAAATTAGAAGTCTCAAGGATTTCCCTTTCTCTTGCTTATACAGAATCTTAAATTCACCATAAAATGAAACAGAAGAGAGCAGATATGAATAAAAATTAATGTATCAGCAACAAATAAAAGGAATGTGCATAAAATTAAGGTCAAATCTTAGTTCTGTTAACATTAAAAGCAAAACATCTAGCTATTTCATGATTAAGCTCATTTTGATTAAAATAGTATGAGTGAAAATACAATTTGTAAGTCTGTACCTTTGTAAGTTATGATTTTTTTTTATTGTAGATGTTTGAGATAATTTTTCTTGGGATCAACAGCTGAACAAAAGAAAAGATTCCATTAATTACAATAGGTGACTATAACCCAAGCAATTAATTACTACTTTCAGCTATAACTCAATGAGCATCTCAAGTAGTAAGATATGTCATACATACCCATTTTCATCTTTATCAAAAATCATATTTTTCTCTGCCTTTTTTTTCTTCCGTTTTTCTTTGTTTTTCTTTTCCTTTTCCCTCTTCCTTGCACACAATTTACTACAAGCTTACAAGGACAGAAAGATGTTTAGAAAGAAATAGGAAATATTAGTAGTACTGATAGGGTAGAATATGAGTTTAAATTTAATTATGACTAATGTTTTGTCTGTGTTCAGTCTCTCCAAGTTATATGAGTCTGCAACTCTTAGTAGTTTATTTTCCTGAATCAGATTTTGCAAAAAAAGTTACTTTTATGCTTTTACTTTATGCTTACATTATAAAATGGTGTATATGTTTATTGCTTCAACTTTGGACATAAAAACTTTTAGAGCTACCACTGTAGCTCATTACTTTGGAATAGAGCAGGTGTCTATCACAGATCTCAAAATTAGGTTTTTGTGTAATCAGAGTAGAAAATTCTTTATTGGCTTCTCCCATGGACTTTTATTAAGGAGATAACACATTCATTTGAAAATCTTCATCACTGCCATATGCTTGTAATCTCCAGGCTGCATTGCTATAAGTGGACCATTATAAACCATTATAGCTATAGCTATAGCTGGGATCAGGGCAGAGCTCCAGCTGGATGAGATGGGACAGGCAATTAGGTGAGTCACTACCTTTACCCTGTAGCTCTAATTCATCCATCAGGTCCTAATCACTTCCCATTCCCTGCTCAAAAAGTTGCATTGCTCAGCTTCCTAACAAGTTCAAGAATGTATCAACACTTTGTCTCCAGCAACAATATTTCCAGATTTGCAGCACATTTCAGGATTCCAGGTGGAATGAGATCTGCTTTTGTGGGGAGGGAAGGGTGGTTTGGGAAGGATGGGAGGTGGAGAGGGGGTTTGTGTTATAATGAATAAGAGTACTTTCCTTTCTCTCAATTTAGTAAGCAATAGTTTTACAATTATCACACTTGTCTTGTTGATGGGGGACAGGGCTTGCAATTATGCTCTTTCTGATTCAGATTCAAGTTTCTCAGGATACATACATAATTTGTTTTCAGAGGGATACTGATCATAGGATATTGAGATGGGAGAAATACAGTTCATGTCCTCATTTGAAATCATTAAACCAAGATTTAAACTTGGGACTTATACAGTTGAATGCTTTTACTACAAGTCTATAGGTTATGAGCAGTTAACCAGTATTTCTGAATCATATCTAGACAAGATCTAGACACATCAGTGGCTGTACCTTCCCCTATGATCCATCTAGGCAAGAGGGAAGTACAGTTAACTACAGTAAACACAAAATACTTTCAATTTGGACAAATTCTTCTAAAACTGCTCATAAGACATGGAACTTCCACAGCATATTCAAATAACTGAGTAAGGGGTAGAGTGCCTCCTCAGCAAGTTTGCTGATGAGACAAAACTGTAAGGAGTGGCTGATACCCCAGAGTGCTGGGGAGCCTTTCAGAAGGCCCTCAAAAGGTTGGGGAGATGGGCAGTGAAGAACAGCCTGAAGTTTAACAAAGACAAATGCTGGGTCCTGCACCTGGGAAGGAATAAACCCAAGCACCAGTATGAGCTGGGGGCCAACATGCTGGAAAGGAGCTCTGCAGAGAAGAACCTGGAGGTCCCAGTGGACAACAAGCTGTCCCTGAGCCAGCAGTGTGCCCTTCTGGCCAATAAGACCGGTGGTATCCTGGGGTGCATCAGAAAAAGCATTGCTAGCAGGTCAAGGGAGGCAATCCTGTCCCTCTACTCAGCGCTGGCGAAGCTGCATCTGGAGTGCTGGATCCAGTTCTGGGTTCCTCAGTACAAGAGAGACATGGAACCCCTGGAGCAGGTCCAGCAGAGGCTACAAAGATGATTTAGGATGAAACATCTCTCTTACAGGATAGGCTGAGGGAACTGAGCCCTTTCAGCCTCAAATGAGGCAACTGAGGGACCTCGTCAACGTCAATAAGCATCTGAAGAGAGGATGTCAAGAGGACTTGGTGGTGTTGAGTAATAGGACAAGAGGCAATGGGCAGAAACTGTCCAGATTCCACCTGGATATGAGGAAGAACTTTATTGTGCAGGTGACCACGTACTTCAATAGATTGCCCAGAGAGGTTGTGGAGTCTCCGTCACTGGAGATACTCCAGAACTGTCAGAACACAATCCTGTGGAATGTGCTCTAGAATGATCCTGCTTGAGCAGGGAGGCTGGACCAGATGAACCACTATGGTCCCTCGCAACCTTATCCATTTTGTGATTCTGTGATTCTGTGAAAAATTTGAATGCTGGAACTTTGTTCATACTTAAAGTTCAGAAAAATTGAGTTGTGCTACTACAGAACAAAAATCACATTCTGCCTCTCCTGGAGCCTAAGCAATTTCTTGAACTGGAATATAAAAGTTGCATTCCAAGGGCTTTGGAAAATATTTCACTCACTTCTTTATCTTAAAAGAGCATCTTGATAAAGAAATTGAATGACTTTCGTAAAATCAAACATGAAAGAACACTAAAGAAAAAGCTGGACTTCTCATAATGTAAGGTTCATTATATGTGGTTAGTTATGGACAGTAGATTTTCTTTCTACATTGTATTCTCTTTTTATTGGAAGCTTGCTGAGGGAATTGTAAGTATAATAGAGAGAAATAGCTTTCATGTGCCCTGGCATGCAACAGGAATGATTAAAAGAATGCAAATTTAACCGACAGAGTTTCTGTGTTTTGGAGAGCAATGATTTTAATCAGTGCTTCTTGTTTGTTTGTTTTTCAAATCTGGGTGTACGGCTTAATTCAGAGACTCTGCAATCTAACATTTTGCCACATTTGTCTTGAAGTGAAGGAAAGAGAAGTCCTCTTTCTACATTGCTTGACGCTGGGTAAGTATTTATATCCTGTGGAGTTCAACTAGAGAAAGAATAGAGATGTTTTTAAAATGTGCTAAATGAGATGACTATAACATTTCAGCGTGAAAACTGAGTTCTCTAGTCTTCCTGACATCACATTCCCAGTCTTATCTGTAGCCACGTACAGCCTCAACTCCATATTGACATTTCAACCCAGGCATTTTGAAAAGACAGGGTATAAGCGGCTATTTTATGATGATTATGAGGTGTGATTTATTTTGATGAGGCATTCAGCTGAATTGATAAACACCATTTCTTGAAAAGCAGAATTTGACATTCAGAACATGCTTACATTTCTTGACATTAGAGCAGAAATTAAAAAATATTTAGTATTCACTCCTCCCAAAAAAGATCACATACTTCTGGTTTCTGTATTGCTCTATATGTTTTCAGCATTCTGGAATCTATGTTTGGTCTCCTAATTGAAACCACATAAACCCAGCTGCCAGAAGCCCCTATCATACTCAATATGGGTAGACCCTCTTGACCTCCATAAGGAGAGCCAGAAGTCACCTCCTGGGAACTCTTTGAGCATCACTAAATTTGATGAAAGTTGGTGAACCTGAAGATATTTTGATTAAAACATTTCAAGTGAACCAGTATTAACAAATTAAATATGGCTTTGTGGGTTTTTTTTAGAAAATCTGTAACCAACTCAAACAGTAAAAATACATATTTATTGATATACTAGGTTGCTGGGTTTTACTTACATTCTTATGCCCTAATGTGGAAAATAAGAATATAAATCTGAAAAACAGGGTTTTTTTCCAATGATACTCACTGTATTTTTTCTGGTAGTGACAGAAGTTCATTTCAGAACTGGGTCTTGTACTTCTGCCAATGCACAGCATGCTTGACCTGCATTGCCCTTGCTGTTCCAGAGCTAAGCCTCCCCTGAGCAAACTCTAACAGTCATGCAAATTATGTCAACAAGGATCTAGCCAGTTAACAGGAAAGTAACATCAAGAAATTAATTTCCACTTGTGACTTGAAGCAATCCTCCAGATAAGATGAAACCTAGTGTTCCCCAACCTATAACACTATTGCCTAATAACTGGTGTTCAGCTGGCTGTAATTTTGAAGCAAGTACTCCAAAACTATAATTTGATGATAAAATCAAGTCTGAGATACCTTCATGGCATGAATAAATAGAGTCAAAGTAAGACAATAAATTCTGATTAGCTGATTACCCCTCCCTTTTAGCAGAAAAAGTCAGGCATGTGTTTGAGGCAGTTGCTATACCATTATATTACATAAACAAGAAAAATATAATTTTAATTTTCGACTGGCACTAGTAAAGTTCTTGGGAGATCATGTGGTCTTGCCATCAGTTTAAGCAATTCAAGGAGAGGCCATCTAAAGCCATGGTATGCCAGAGTTTGCCACGTGATATACAGGGACCGCTCTCACTGTGCCATTCCCCATGGCAGCAGGGAGGTGTGTGATGGCTCTGATGAGTGACAGCCACCCAGCAACAGCAAGAGCGCGGGTTTAAAGGAGAGGGGTGGAAAAATTGATTTGGACAACCAGAGTTTCCCAGGGAATTGCAGTGATAATGCAGATTGGTAATTCTGGTGGAAAAGAGGACAGGTATTAAAAAACCAAACCCTGTGAGCAGAAGTGCCAATTAATTTTCTAAGATGTATTTCCAAGAGCTATTTATTAACAACAAAAAAAACCCCACAACAAACAAACAAACAACAACAGAACCCCAAACAAACAAACAAAAAGAACAAAACAAAAAAAAAACAAACAAGCAAGTGCACTTATCTAGCATTAAAAACACTAGCTTGGATTTGGGTTTTTTTTAATCTTTGGCTACTATATCATAATGCAAGAAAAAAGAATGACTAAAACATTTAACAGAGAAATCAGCATATATTCAGTAAGGAAATTAGAGAACGAAGTAGAATGTATAAAGCTTTAAGAGAAAAAGGTAAGATTTATTAGTTTTTCAGTGTCCTTTTATCCCCAGGCACTGAAAACATGATAAAATAAAGAACAAAGCTGAGAAATAGTGTTCATAGGCTTCAAGTCAATATATCCAGATATTAAATTTGCATTAGCCCCTTGTACATGCCATACATCTTCAATTTGAGAGAATGGCATGCTCCTGGCATATCCCAGAAACTCAAAGTCCTCAATTTCATTTTGCATTCATCTTAATTCCAGTAGGTTTCTAGAAGCACCATGTGTGCAGCAAGTTAAAAATCTCCAAGTAGAATATTGTAATATCATAAAATGCTACATATCATATTTTTATCAGATATCATTCTCGATATAACAACTCAGGATAGTCACAAAAGCTGGAATTATTTTCTATGTTGCATGTTTCAGTGTTTCATTTTTTCCCCTTACATCCGAATTTTAAATTAATTTTTTAAAGTTATATTTTTGATTATATTATCTTCAGTGCTGGTTAAAAGCACTTTATAGATGTTTGAGTAACTTATAAATAATTTTGAGATTTAATTTTATATAAATTATTTTTGTTTTTCTAAACAAAAATTTAAATTGTGAAAAGTTTGCAGAAATTCAAATCCTTTTCTGCTCATAACCTTATATTTGCAGCAAAAACGTACTCGTTAAGTTAATGTCATATTTTTACCCTATTCTTTCTGAAAATGTATATATTTGACAGAAATACCTTAGCCCTACATCTCTGCAGTTATCATGTGTATATGTCAGAGAGTATATATTACAATAATTAATTATAGACTGTGTTCAAACAGCAAAAGCAGCAAAAATCACTTAGATGTCTGATGGACATAAGAAAGATACTCAGTAAAATTCTCCAAAACATTGTATTGGAGCCATTTTACTTTTTTGCATTCATCAAGGTCATATTTCTAATAGTAACAGCTTATTTGTTGGACTTTAATTATTTTATTTAAAATAGAAATATTTCCTGACGAAATGCCTCTTTTTTGACAGAAATTTCTTTTTACAAGAACAGAATTAAATGCAAATCATAGAAACCTATGGCATTTGACCAACACATTATACAAGTATTCAATGAGCTGATTCAGTCCTCAACAAGATCTTTCCATTAGATGTAGTAGAGGACCTAAGCAAGCAGATCCGAGATATCTAAAACAAAAAAATCCCCTCATACTCCCACTCAATGGTGTCTAAACCTGAAGGCTGTTAAGATCAGTTGGTTCCTCCCTGTTTGATTTTAAAGTTCTCTAAACTCTTAAAATTTTGTTTCAGTGCATGCCCAGGGCTTCCCCAGCCCCAGGAGATACTTATCGCCTGCCTAGACCTGATGCAGATCCAGAAACGAGCATTTCTCTGCCAGGCTCCAGTAGGGTCTGACACGGGCTGGCATGACCTCACAAAAATGTGGGGCTGCTTTCTTTCCAATTGCATCTGAGGGGAAAGGTAGTAGCCACAGAGATTCAAACATTCAACCAGGAAAGAGACGCTCTGGATTCAGTTCTCTCCTTTGCCTGAGGGATTCAAACAGACATCATCTACCTCCCAGGAGAGTCATGTAAGAACGAAGCTGTAGGTTATTTGAGGGAACAGAAGCAAAGCAAGTATGTGAAGGGGTGCTCTTGGCATATTCTGCCTGCATTTTACCTCTGAGGAATAAAAACAGAAGGCAGATGGGTTTATGGGTTCTTTGTTGGGTAACCACCTGAGCACAATGAGTCTGTGTTGTGTTTGATTTAAAGTACAGAAACAGTTTTTGGAGAAGGGACCTGGAAAATCCTCCAGCTCTCTTCAAGTCCTGGCCATCAGCTTATGGCACAAAGCCCCTCTTCTATTTGCCTCATGAATTTCAATACTGACACAGGACAGGAACAGCAAACTGAGATCTAACCATACATAATAATAATTGTTCACTGAATGTGTGGTCTTGCTGCCATATAATGAAGCTTTATGGCTTTGAACAGCTCTTACTAAGGAGAATTTTGAACCCAAGTGGGCAACACTTTCTAACAGAGTAAAACACAACTTCTCCATTGTTCTTCTTCCTTCTCTCCCTACCTTTCTCTCTCTGCCCCTCTCTTTTTTTCTAAAGAATAGTAAACCCCACAGTCCTTTAAAATACTGGATAGAAGTGTCTGATGCCATTTCTAGGTACTGAACTGGACCTTTTGAAAATAAAACGTCCTTGTGGAGCCACTGTTCTTCATTTGCAAACCACTATTTAATATATACTGTTCCTCAGTGTGCTGTGCAGACTGGCCCTTTCCCAATGTCTTTTCCTTTCTGGATCCCATTCTGAAATACCTAATTCTCCTCTTCCTCTTCATTGGAAGCCTAAGTGCCTCTCAAAACGTAATTTTCACCAGGAAAAAAAATGCCTAAAACATAATTAAACATGCACATTTTTATCTATAAAATACATTTCTTCATTAAACGCAGAGATTCAAGAATTGGAAAGAACCTGTCTTAACACTCAAAGCTTGTAAGTAATTAGGAAAAAACCCTCCCAAATATTATTTTATTTCAAAGCTAAATATTTGTGATATGAAAAACCTTGCGTTACTTTCTAATTTAGATAACTTTCTCATTAGATTTTCTTTCTTGGTGCCATTATTACTGGAAATCACTTGTAGGAGACATTTGGATACCGCATATCTGGCCAGTTACATTCAAATGGATGATTGGAGTGAAAGGGAGATACCAGTTTGAAAATAAATTATTATGGGGGTTTTTTCCCTCCACATTCACTCAAGCACCATAATATTATGCAGTTTAATTCCGTGAATCTTTGTATATCTCATATCAAGATTACTCTCTTGATCGTTTGCAGAGCAGCAAAGAGGGAATCTAAAGGATTACTTTGATTTTAATATACCATCACCATTTTTGTTCACATTTTCCTTGCTTCATGATATCATGTAATTGGGAAAGTCATCAAAAGAGGAAAACAGAATACAATTGTAATAAGTCCAATAGTTATAAAAGTTTAGCACCAGGAGGCTGAATGAATTACACTGGTACCATATTACAATGGACAACAACACGTGTAGTTATATATAGAATGAACATACAGGGATATGAACGCATAAGTACCTATTCCATCTAAAAAAATATATCAAAAGGATGGTGACAAATATGCTTGCATTTACATGACAGACTGTTTCCTTTTTTTGTTCATGCGTTCCTGTATCTTCATATCCTTAAATAAAGTCTCATCAGTTACGTTCATATAGAAAACATTCTGATAAACTTACCTTGTATAAGTGCCATTGTGTACCTTTGGATGGTTGTTTAACAGAAAAATAATGTTTAAAATTAATGAACAATAACCAAAGGTATTTAAGAGTCTACTGCTAGGCAGAATGATATCATTAAATCATCTATTGTTTAGCCTGCTTTATTGGAAAACTACAGAGGAAATAATTTGCAAGGAAGGAACCTGAGCATTCCCTGACATGCATTCTGAATATATTTCTCATAGCTTAGGAATTTTAAACTATAGGGGATCCTGGTGAAACAATGTAACATAATTGTCATTTGTATTTATATAAGCAAAGGGCAAGTTAGCAGACTTGGAGACTATAATCATAATAGTTGATACGTAGGACCAACTCATACCAAATGTTTGGAGAGGAGTTTGAAGAACTAGATTTACTGTAAAGTATGGCTTAATAAAAAAAAAGAAATTAGACAAGAATATGATACCAGAATTCTGCTTTTAGTTCAAACTTTCTACGTCTTCTCTAGATACACCAGATTGGATATCAAAAATCTTGATTTTGTTCCAAATTCTAAAAATTATTCCGAAATGTGTGTAACATGAGAAATTACCATAATGGAAAAAATCATTTTCCTTAACTTGTTCTTATAACATTTCAGTGACCTCTAAAACTCTCTAAGGCCTTTTGGAGATGCAGCAGAGTTTGCAGGCTGAAAAGAGACAGTTAAAGCAGTTTCAAAGACCTTGATTTCAGCAAGGCATTTGACACTACTTGCCACAGCCTCTTCCTAGACAAGGGAGACGAGATACAGACTGAACAGGTGGTCAGTGAGATGGGTGGGAAATTGAGTCACAGGCTGAAGTCAGAGGATTCTAATCAATGCTTTTTACTCAGGCTGGCCCCCACACTATTCATCATCTTCATAAATGGTCTGGATGATAGGTTTGAAAGCAGCCTCACCAAGTTAGCTGATGATTGTAACATGTGTAGTGTATTTATTGTTCAAGGAAGTTCAATTTCTTATTGTAAATGTTCTATAGAGTACTTTTTAGGCTGTCTTTATGTCCAGTCACTTTTTTAGATACTATTTGTCCATCACTCCTAAGTCATAAAGATGCTACCCACATGTAGTCTGCATTAACTTTCAGATTTTGATATTGCATGAACTCTACTCAGCAGTGGTAGAGAAAGCAAGGAACAAAGAGAGTAGCTGTGTTGGATTTTTTCACAGGTATTGTCTGATGGCTTTATACTAGAGCTTAATATTTTGTCTGAATCAGAAATATTCGAGCCAGATTTCTAATGTCATTTGTATGAGGATTGGATACTTTGGTGTCTACTTAGGAGTGAAAGCAGAGGTTAGAGAAAGTTTCCTCTGTGAAAGTTGTTTATTTTCAGCAAAGTTGGATTTCTATGAACATAACAGTTTTGAGACTTCTGCTCTTTTTCATATTTGGTAACTACAAATGGATTTGAAAGAAAGGAGTATGCCTGCACAAGCACTCACACATGAAGTATGGCCGTATAGAACTTCTTTTCCCGAGGAAGTTGAAATCCCATTGGAGTGACAATAAAAGAAACAAAGAAATACTTTATTATTATTATTATTTTCATTGTTAAGTATATATTGTATTATAAAGCAGTTATTTTTGTTTTAAATGTAGTTCGTCCATAAATGTTGCCAGAAGTCAAATTCAGGTTTTCAGAAAGGTGTTATGTCTGATTAGAAATCAGTGCTACATAAGATTCTGTTTTACTTAACTCTATGGATAACCTGCAGAGTTCACCTACTGAGAATCACTTCTCACCATGCAAGAGCTGCAAATTGTATTCGAAATTAATATTTTTGATTAAAATTGGCACTTCTGAGCCTCCTGTTGACTAACTCCAGTAAGTCAGCTCAAAATATCAGCTCAAAATATCTTCAGCAGACATGCTTTTAAGTTCTGTACCTCAAGCTGCTCTAATGTTGCAGGACAAATCCCAAACACTTACTCTAGACACAGTTAACCAGGCTATGGAGGTGCCTCGGGTATTTTCCCTGCCATTTTTGCAACTGCTGTGCTGAAAAAGTAGCCAGTGTAGTAACTGAACATTTCTGCTTTCCTCTCAGCCAGTTTCTCTTATGATTCTTCTGATTACCTGCTGTTCTGCTACTGCCTGGTGAACACTGGCCATCTGGACTTCCTGTGCCAGCCCTATTATTTCATTACACCATTCTGATACATTTCTACAATTTCTTAGATGTGTTCTCAGATACAGCAGCAGCCAGGCAGAGAGCTCATTGCCATGCTTCTCATTCTGTGAATGTAAATATATTTTTATCCCAAACACATTATTATCCCAATAAGATAAATAATAAAAATTTTAAAATAATAATTTTTAATCAGTTTTTAAATCAATTTTAATATTTTTAAGTTTGTACTACATCTGCATCCAGCTTCTAAATTGTGCTCTTTTTGACTGAATTTTTTACTTTTGAAACATTTCTTCCTTTTCTAATTAGAAGTAATAACTTCTCCAAAATGAAAAATGTAAAAGAAATTTGGCAAAAAAGTATGGGTTTGAAGTTTCCCTGTTCTAGTTTTTGATTCTGTTTCTTTTTAATCTTTTATGTGTTTTGTTTTACCTTGAGAATTGTAGATAACCTTATGTCAGTGCATCTTCATAATATCCTCTCAGAAACACTTTTATCATTTTCATTTTCCACCCGAACATAATGCCAGAATTCTCATTGTGAATCTAAAGCAACACAGTCCTTTAATCCATATACTTCAGATCACCTGGAAGAGCAGAGAAATAATACTGTTCAAAGCTTACAATGCGATTTAGTGGCGGATAACATTATTTATACTCAAAAATAACAGAGCTTAGCTGCAATATGGCTCTTCAATAAGACAAAAAGGTACTTGCTTTACAGCATCTGCTTCTGCTGCATTAGTACAGAGGTGCAATTAAGCAACTTTATGAAACTCATTTCATGGTCATTTTCCAAAAAGCCAACAGTAGTAAGCTACAGCTAACTGTAGTAACTCAGATTATAATTAGTTGGCTTAAACAACAGAACTATGCCAAGTCCTGGTGGTATAAACTAGAGATTCATTCAGGTAGCTTCCTCTCCAGAGTGAGTGACCTCAGTACATTCAGATTGCCTGACATCACAAACAATAAATAGTAAGTAAAGAGAATACATGATGATTTCTGTCCTTCTGTGTGTTGTTCACAGACAACAGTGAAAAGTTGCAACCCAGAAAGCACCTACTTCTTTTCAACAGAAGTCATATTTCATAGAGCCAGTGCTTTAATTGCCCTGATATCATGCAAAGGTGATCATTTTCCCTAGCAGCCATTTTTCAAATGAATAAGTGTAACCTATCAGATGAGTAATTTTCACACAAACTGAAAATAACTGCTTAGGTTTTCCCACAGCTGCAGGAATACCAGAATCTGTGTGCTTAAATGTGCATTGCAGAGATTACTAGTTGAGAGATAGGTGCCCTCACTCCTAAAATGGGGTATTTTTGTTCACTGTGTAATTGTCTAGAATAAGGTATCTAGAGAACTATCAAGTATATCAAAATTTCAAATGCTTTGAGTGATAAAAGATATGGACTGTTGCAGCCTAGATCTGACCATATGCCATATACTCTGTCCTGGGCAGCACAGTAGCCTCAAATAACGATGTCTAACCAACTACTGAGATTGTTCTCAGTGTCTGGGACAGAGATACACTCATTACTCCCAAGGCAGTGCTTGGAAAGGGTTGGCATGAGCTTCTGCTCCTGGCTGGCTCCTTTAGACAAAGTCCACACTCAAAAATTTGGTGGGCACAGGAGAATCTAATGGACAAAGGTGAGTGAGAAAAGCTCATAGGGAAAGTATAATCATAAAAGCAAAGCTGGGCATTTATTGCTCAGTTGTTTTGTTCACAAGGACAATTCTAAAATACCAGTTCATTACAGAGAGGAAGGCACAGCATACTGCTCACGTTGAACTACCACATTTAACACTACTGATTCCCAAGAGTGTGAACAGTGGATAAGTGTGAAGAGTGAAAATGGGATAAATAGAATGTAGTTCTGACTGGTTTTGAAAGATAGATTTAAAGTGTATATGAAGCCTCTGTTGCTCTTGAGAAGTCTCAAAATCTCTTTGATAAATTAAAAATACTGCATAAGATACCTTTCATTCTCACCTGTATCTTCAAGAGAACAGTAAGAAGACAGAGAACGAAAACATAGTCTGCAGTGATTGAGATAGAGCTTTAGAAACCTACCACAAAGCTAAAAAAATATAAAAGAACAGTAAAATTATGCTTATTGCTTGAAATTTTGTCACCCTCAAGAAAAAAAGTCCATTGTAATTTCATTATCAACTAACTTATGTTGCAGTGACGTAATTGAATTTTAGAAAATTAAGAAAAATTTGAGCAACTGTCAGGCTGTTCTTAATTCAAGCACCACCTTTGACACAGCTCTTCAACAGTCACAAATGGGTTTTGTCTGGTTTTATGGAACATTGGTAGCTATTTTTTCTAATATTGGTTCTTTCAGGTCAGTGCCTATTTGGCACTTAACTGTCAGAGGTGAATTCAATATGGAAGAAATATGTGTTTTTCACAGTACTTGGGGTTTCCATAAGTCGCAATATCACTCTACAGCAATAGGAAATTCAGAGGTTAACTTTATTACCTTGACCTTATTTCAGAAGATAGAAATAGCTGAAAATAGAGCTAGGAACAACTAGAATAGGGAAATTTAGAGTATACATACATGGCTGTCAGGAGGAGCAATAGTTGAGGATTTTTTTCCCCAGGAAGTTACCCAAGGAGAGCAGTAGTGGAAGATTCAGTAGGTGTGAATTCCCTCACCAAGGTGTTGTCTCCAAAAGAGAGATAGTTTATTACTAATATCCTCCATTCGGTCTCCAGGCCACAAGGGAAGTTTAGACATAAAATACTGCGAGTGAAACATAGAGGTGCTGGCTCTGGCCTTTCCAACTGTGTTGCCCAGTCAAAGGCATGTGAAGGGTTATGGGCATGTAAAGTATTACGTTATTAACCCAGAGTTTAATAGAGGTCTTTTGACTGGGAAAATTTTTCTGCAATGTAAAATACTGTAAAAATCCATATACCATTTTTTAAAAGGCCTCCTAAAAATATTTTGCAAACTTTTAAAATTCTTCTTTAGAGTTCTTTAAAAATCTTGGTTTCTGTTACCTATTATGAGAAGAGGTATTGAAATTTCTATTCAGTCAAATATTTTAAATTGATGAACTTCCAGTAAACCTAAATATTGGACAAAAACTATTTTCCCACTACAATTTGAAACCAAATGGTGCAGTTAGAGTAATGACTAGTGCCTACACAGTTAATGTTTCTTTTGTAGTGCTTTTATAGGTAAAGTGTATACAGATGCAGCATTACCCATGTGTTATCCATATGAAGAGTCTTACATTTAAGAATGATCTATCCATGTGAATATGGAGATGAAATTCTAACAAATTCTGTAAAAATCCTTGTAAAGATCAAGCTGACAGTCACTGTGTCAATTTAAATCACTATAAGAGCAATAAACCTAAAAAATTGGTAATTTGGAAACTAAAAGGCCCGATACTGAATTATGGCAAGCTACTACTGCAAGACTGCTCTGCACTCAAATCTTACTAAGTATAGCAATGACTAAGTACTCACTATCCTTAAGAATCCATTCAAAAACCCATATTTTTTTCTTGTAATCCACAGACACCCACACTTGCACCATGCTGAATGTTTATGCTAGTGAGTACTAGTATAAACTAGTACTAGTTTATACTAACTAGTCAAGCCCCCTCATCCTACGAAGTAATTGGTACAAAGCAGATCTGACAACATTGATGAACCCAGATATTTTCAAGGGTTATAGTAGGTGTAAATTATAATCCTATTAGAGAAATAAGAACTCTTGAAAAAACCCAAACAAACCAAAACAAACAAGAAACAAAAAAGCAACCAAACAGAAACCCAAAACCAAAGCCAGAGGACTGGCAAAGAGATTGTTTTGTAGAAAGTGAGGTTTAAGACTCAAGAAGTCTTAATTTGTTCATAATCTGATCTATAGTGGCTCAAAGCATGAATGTAGACTGTGTAAAATTTTAAAGCACCTGCTCAGTGAAAGTTTGAGGACTGAAGTCCTCACAGATGCCCAGGTTTAACAAAAAGCTGATTCTTTACTGAGGATCGATAGCTAAAATTGACTGAAATTCTATGAACCCTACTGAAAATTAAATACTTCTGTTGAAAAACCACTGCAGATACAGAGAACACAAGATAACTGTATTCTTGCCTAAAGGAGCTGAGGAAAAAACTCCAAAGCAATTTTATTGAAGATAAGAAAAGGATTTAACGAAATAAGAAGATGCGCCCGCTCATGCCTCAGTTGTTACAATTTATAATACCGCCTGTCCAATCCGAAGGTCTCCCACCCTGTGGTTTTTGCCCTGGATCACTGTCAGTCACGCCCCTTGGGAATTGGGGCTAGGGGCTTTTTGAGACCCCTTCTTCATCATCTTCATCTTCTTCAGGGTACAGGGGGCACACATTCACCCAGGTCTTGACTGTACTCTTGCGGTTCAGGCCAAGGTACAAGTGTTCTCTAAACAAAATGGTCCTACTTTGACTAAACATTTTCTAATGGAATTCAGGGGGTATTGATATGGGGTGCATGGAATGGGGTAACAGGGGTTGAGGAATGTGTAAACTACTGTGCTAAAGGGTAAAGGAATAAGCGCTGCTCCTTCTAAAATCTACTATATAACTACTTATAAAGCTTATAAAAACTAGAAAAATAAAAAAAACAGACGGACCTAAAGGCATCAGTATTGGCATAAATATGAGGATACCCTCTTCAGTCCATTTAGTGATTTCTGTATTTGATGAAGACAATTGGTGTGTAATGTCTGAGAAATTACTGTTATATTTTATTTCCTGGCCCCACTCAGTATTGAGCTCAACTCAATTACTATAGGTCTCCAGTGGCACTTTGAATACTGAGCTAAGATATTCTAATGGAAGAGTATATAATGAGAAAAAAAAAGTGAAGTGCTCTGAAGAAACATAATGATCTATGCTGGGAATATTCTTGGGATAGCATAATTAAAATTCAGACTTGAGGAGTTTTCCATCCTCAACGTTAGCACAAATGAGTAGTGGCTAGGAAGATCTGAAAATGACAAAAATTCTTTGGAGCTGTTGGAAGGATGAAGCACTCTGAGAAACAGTATGGGAAAGCACTCACCCAGTCCAAGGTAGTACCTACCTCATCTCCCTGCACTACAGATATAACAGAAAAGGTTATGGTTTTCCGACTAGTTACACCGTTGGGAAGCTTATGTTTTCTGAATCTTTAAAAAGCTGCAGGTTTAAGATTTTATTTTTGTAACACAATTCTTTTGGGATTCATGTTATTATGGCACAAAATGGAGAAGATGTCTACTAAAGGTAGACATCTTAAGTCTGATCTTTCTTCTTTCATTTTTAAGCTTGTCTGTAAGAGAATAGACTGTATTTCTCCAGTCATTATTACAGCCATTATTATATGAAATTAAGAAGATACTTGTAATATAGATGTAATATTTTTTAGAACAGTCTATTCGGTTTCCCCAAAACTTGAAGTATTTGTACGACTACTGGTTAAATTCATAACACAAATTCAATCAATCTCTAATTCAGATGCAATTGTAAGTCTAAAACCCTCCTAAGCTAGAATTTCTTTCAAGTTAAGGATGAATTTGAGGTAAGTTTTTGATGAATATTTCCTATATTCTTTTCTACAGAAGGGTTTCAGAAACACCTTGGGCAAAACCACTTAGAAAATATTAGTGGCTTACTGCAGAAACCTAGCATGAACCTTTTTTGTAAACACTAGTTTTAGCTTTGAATGTTGCTGATTTTCACATTCCTTTTTATTTCTCATATATGCTGGACTTTCCATCTTTGTAGCATTCATTTCCAAATGCATTGGACATAGTCCTGGAACTGACTTTTGGGACAATTGATATCGTCCCCTGAATATAACTACCATTTTAATCTTTTTTTCCCACGGAATGGAAACCCTAATTTTATTTTTCAGTCCTAATGAGTCCTTCCCGTGTTATGGGCACATGAAAATTACCCACTGTCTTACACAGAAGACAACAGCTTTCATTTGCAGGTAAAGGCAGGATGTAAGAGACACTTGATTCTTCTCCAATCTAATGCACCAGTCACTACAGCTCAGTCAAGAACTAGAATCAGCAGATAAGCATCACCAAACACATATATGGATAGACAAGAACAGGAATCAAAATTTAACCTAAACATTGATATCTTGGAGGTAATATGTTCTCTCTCATTAAGGGCTATAGCTTAATATTCAATCTACCATCTCACTATGCATCTTGGAACTAAGGACCATGCCTTCCTGTAGTTTTAGAACACAACTTTACAAACTCAGATCCAAACACCTTCTAGAGATGGCAAGGAAATTGATAATATATGTTGTTGGATATACTTCCAGTCCTTGCAGAAAAATATCTGCATTTACATAAGATTTTTCTGCATTTGTGTAGGCAATGAAGAAATTTTGTAAATATTTTATTGCATTTTGACACTCTAACAAATCTTTGCATCATTCAGTAAAAATGTTTGTAGGAGAAAAATGAAGACAAAATGACTTTATATTAAAGAAACCAGTAGCCATTTTGATAGTGCTTGTTTAAAAGCTTTCATTAGGATAAGGAAATTTTGCCACTAGACTTTTTTCTAGAAATTGATTAAAAGGAGTTTTGCAATTAGGATAATGAATAATGCTTTCTTGTACATTTTTCCTGTAAACATGGGGAAGAATAAAA
The DNA here is from genome assembly GCF_001604755.1 of Lepidothrix coronata. Classification (NCBI taxonomy): domain Eukaryota; kingdom Metazoa; phylum Chordata; class Aves; order Passeriformes; family Pipridae; genus Lepidothrix; species Lepidothrix coronata. The sequence continues at coordinate 4,435,097 of NW_016690189.1, forward strand.
CACAAAAAGAATCACAGAATCACAGAATATGCCAAGTTGGAAAGGACCCTCAAGGATTATCAAGTCCTACTCTTAGCTCTGTAGAGGACCATCCCCAAGAGTCACATCATGCACCTGAGAGGATCATCCAAATGCTTCTTGAACTGTCAGGCCTCATGCTGTTAGCACTTCCCTGGGGAGCCTGTTCCAGTGTCCAACCACCCTCTGGGTGAAGAATCTTTTTCTAATATCCAATCTAAACCTGCCCTGACTTCCGGTCATTCCCTTGGGTTCTGTCACTGGTTCAGGGATTACTATATTTGAAAAAACTCTTTTTATTGTCTGCCAAATTTCTGGCCAGCTTCAACTCCAGTTGAGCTTTGGCCCCACGAATTTTTTCCCTACAGCAGCAAGAAATTCTACCGCAAATTGAATTCACTGATTTAAAATGTAATCTGTTCTGTTATGCTGCTGGAAGCAATTACTCTGATACTTAAGGTAGCAGAGAGTAAGGCATATATCTTCATCTTCTCTACTCTGGGTTACAGATGCAGATGTGATTTTCTGCTCATTGCTGTAGCTGAAGTGTATGGGACAGCCTCTGAAGGGGAGCAGGAAGTGTGCTGGTCCCAGATTTCACATCCCGTTCTCTGTTAAGTCTGCTACAAGGACAGGGAGATGCAGCATACCATGGGACAGCTGCCAATGTCTCAATAACTCCAGCACGAAGATGATGATGTTTGACCTGTTTTCTACTTCCGTAGCCATGGTGGAAAGAGTTCATGGCTGAGGACAATAGTGAGCACCAGGGAGCCACCTTATGAGACAAAACTATTATGAGAACAGAGATTTTTCTTCCAATTTTGCAGTTTCCTCTAAGAGTGACAAGCTTATCTTTCCATGTTTCCCCTTTTCTGCGACAGCAATGTACTGTAGTGGTGACAAATTGTCCCCTTTTCTTGACATTTTAGCTTGGCTGGAAGCCTGTTGGTCCATCCTCTCTATATTGGAGCTTCCCATGCCTTATTGCAAACTTCATGATATTTTTTATTTTTTAAGTTCTCCAAAATGATATGATTATTATAACATGAGAATTTAAGCTTTGCTTTATAACAATATACTGCTCAAATCCTACTATACATGAAAAAAAGCTGAATCTAGTCTAGAGACTCAGAAATCATAAACCAAGAAGAAATTAAAAATGTTCCATTACTTTCTGTTTTTTAATCTTGTGAACATCAAGTCAGACAAATGATATTATCAGGTCTTTCTCATCATTGTCATATTCTTGGAGAGAGCAAAATTAACCTCCCTTGCCACCTACCTACTTCCTGACAGTCTGCATCAGCAGAACAAGGGAGACACGGGTATAATGCTCCCATTGCCTCCAGAACCCAGCATTATACATGCTGCCTTGAAGGGCCCACGTGAGATTCAACTTCTTTTCCTGATCCCAAGTGGGTACAAATTTCCTAAAATGGAGACTACCTTTAGAATCTGAGCAGAGACAGGGTATGCAGTTTAGTAGGAGACTCTTCTTCAAACTATTGAGCATTACTGCCTTCTTATGTTTCCAGTAACAGCTCCTGCTTCAGAAACTGTACAAGTCTGTACTATACTTTCTTAGCGAATAATAGCTCTTCCTCAAACACCCTCTACAGATAAAACACTTCTACAGATAAAAAAATGTTACAAGTTAAGGTTTGTTCCTGTAGCTCAGAACTGTAATCCCTCACAACTGTCTCGAAAACACCATGCGGGAAAGAGAAACAGCCGAAGTTGGGAGGATGAGTGCCTGTTTTTTCAACTTATATAACACTAGCTCATGCACTTTCTTCCTCTTGGAAGACAATGTTTCTGAATCCTTTCCTAAAGGTAGTTACCTCTGTACTTCTATCAAAGATGAAACAGAGATTGTTCCTTCCTTCCAAAACCCAGCTATAGATGGTAATAATTCAGTGGTTTGAGCACTTAGACTCACTTGCCCCAGGGTTGTCTTATAACCTACCAATCCTCCAGCTGCATCAGGGCCCTGCCTGCCACTCATTAAGTTTCCAAGAGTGTGCAAGAAGGCAAACTTCACCTCTGCCTTTGGAATAGCAATGGTCTGAAACAAAATGACACCAGATTCAGTGATGCACAAGCAGGCAACAAGTAAAAGCTATTAAACCTACTTATTTACTTCCACCTACTCTGCATCTTATTCCAGAAGTGTGCACCAACTCTGTGTATTCATTTGCATAGACAACTGCTTCTACTCTTCTCCTCTCTCTCATAAAGAGAAATACAAAATTAACCATTCAAGGTGTTCAAACTTCTTCAGCTGAAAATGCGATCAGTTATTCCTTTTATCCTTCCCTTCCCCTATTTGAACTCCGTTGCACTTGCCTGCATGTCACTACCATTGAGTTCAGTCTGAGATTATTGCTTTGCTTCCCTTTCAGATGCCACTTTGTCATAGTAAGAGCAGTGGCAAAGAGGAGAAAGGAGAAAGTTGCTTATTTGGTGCAAAAAAACCACCCCATGACCTTGCTGGTTTTCTCTGTCCCATTTTGCAGAGCTCCACTCCCTGATCCTGTCTCCAGTATATCCAAATGTCTTTTACAAGCTCTTGGGGATTTATCAGAAATTCTTGGACTCCCTGGAAGAAATTCAGCTTATTACTCTGTATTTCACAGACCTTGAGGATTTAAAATCTTTCAGTAGATATCCAGAGATAAATGAAATTTGTGGGTTTAATGGTTAAGCAGTTTGTGCGAGAAAAGTCTTGTTCACTCTCAGCAGATCTCTCCATCAGTCATTTAAAAATATCAGGATCCAAGGGCCTCCCTGCACCAGAGGATAGGTAAGTCACATACTCAGGTTCAACAAAATGTAGCAGAGGCTTAATGTTAGGAAAGGTATAGTGAAAATTAATTACAAAACGATTTCTAGTAAATCTTAAATTATTAATGGTGTCTTTATTGGCAAAAAATCTTACAGCACTGTCGCAAATCTGCCATGTGAACAGAAATCAGGCAGGAATTCTAAGCCTCTACACTACCGAGCATGGAAGAAAAACTGCGTCCTGTTTAGGAAAATGACTCGAAGCTAGAGCAGAAACACGTAGATGTTTCTCTGATAAGCATGAAGCCTGGGTTGAATGTGGCCTCTTTAAGGGGAGCTGACCTTCTCATCCTGAAGTTTGAGTTTGTTTCTGTAGCTGCTGATGCAAGAAAATCGTTGGAAGGTGCTGTTAGTCAGCTGCCCTTAAGGCTGGTTTATAATTACTGAAGACAATTACAAGATATGTCAAACTATTATGTGGTGTTATCTGAACAGGTTAAAACTCATTAGAAACCACATAAAAACTTTTTTTCAGTAATGCCATGAAACAGTCCAGGACCTCATTTTTGTGTCATAGGCAAATTTCTCTGCTTTTATGAACATACCCTCCAATGTACAGTACTGGCCTACAATCGTAGCCAAGTGGATTAAGTATAAATTCAAAATCATTAGATTTGGGTTATAATTTCTTTCACTTCCATTAAGGAGTAAGTTAGGGAACAAATCCATTCATGGCATGGTCTGAATCTCTTTTGCTTCTTCACTCCTTGTTCAAACCTGCTTGCTCTTGGTGCCCCATTGCTTGCTGTGCTCTGCAGCTTCGCCATCTCTGGCATAATGTGCATGCATGGCCTGAGTGTCTATGTGTGATCTTGCAGAAGTCACTTCCACTCTCTGAAACACAGTTCATAATAATCAGAGAGTGCCGGGAAACTTTTTTATTATGTGTATTTACAATTTGTCTGCAAGTTTGGTCTTCGTAGATGATTACTGAGTGCTTAGCTGGGCTGACCTTTCACCACAGCTCAATAAACTGTCCTGTTAGTTGCTGTCTGATGACTTTTCTCACATTTGGAAGCTCTATTTCACACAGATTTCACAGATGTTTTCTTTCATTCTTCATGATGTAAAAGTTTGTAGGTTAAATACATTAGTTTACTCAATGAAACAGCATGCTTAAGTGTGCTTAAAAGTCAAAAGACAAAAATAAAGTTTTTAGGTGAAGAAATTAAAAAATCATGTGTCTATTTCTTAAGCACAAGAATTTTTAAAAAATTTAAAAACACAGTCATGCCATGAATTACAGTAAAGAACTTGAAGGTACAGAGCTACAAAATATAATACTAACACACCTTTGCTAATGTGTCACTTGGCACACTCAAGTAAGTAAGGCAAAGAGCACATAAGTAAGCTTATAGCACTCCATTAGCTACACAAATCTTAGATCTGAGACTGTAGCAATAAGAAGGTTCTAAGAGTAAAATTTCAACAGGATTACGGTTACAGTCTCTTCTTTACATCTTGAGTGCTTGCTTTACCTTCACCTGGGATCAGATAAGTAGAAAGCAAAAGAAGAAGCGTTGGCAATTTCTGTCTCAAAAGTGGCAGAGCTGAGCTGCAGCTTTCCATTTTCCTACTGGGGTAAGGATCTTTCTGAGATCCTGTATTCCTCTGGTTATGGAGAAAAAAAAATATGTTTAAGAACTAAGAAAAGAAGTCCAGATAACTTGAAAGGCAGGGTCAAAACTACTGATTTGAACCAAATCTAGGAATCATTCTAGCAGGGTAACTGATATATAAAAGAATTTCCCAGTTTATCAGTGTTGACACTTCCAGAGGTGTTCTCGTGACTCAGCAGTTATCTATAAAAATTCTGTAAACCTAATTAGCAATGATAATCTTAAAAAATTGCATTTTAAACAGCTTAGCTGAACCAATTCTCCTGCCTTTGAGGTGAACTTGTCAAAAATATTAATAATTTCTGTGAAACATAAGGTCAGAAATCTGAGTTAGACTATGAAAAGGCAAGAATTCAGATTTTCAGATCTGTGCCTATGTTAGCTAAACATTCAAATTATGTCGTTCACAAGAATCCTCTGTCAGCATGAGGATATTGCAATTAATAATCTCTATTTCAAAAGTTCTTTAAAGGCACTTTTGCAAAACAAACCAAAAATAAACAGTTAAACAGCTAGAACCACTAGAGATTCCAACCAGTAACCATGAAATAATCTCTACATTTTCTCCCCTGTACTATCATCTGACAGTAGATACTTCAGAAGAAGTTTATTTTCTGTACTTTCATAAACTCCTTTCTTTTCTCTGCCAGATACTAATGAAAATATCTACAGACATTTCCGCTAGCAATACAGTAGTAAAGTGCATTTTGTAGAAATACCTTGTTAATATAAACAGAAATGCTATCCAAACTTGTGTCTTTTTAGACTGGAATTACTATTGATGGTATAAGCTTTGTGCAAATCTGTGGACGAAGCTGTCTGGCCCTTGTCTGGATTTAACTGGGTTCAACAAAAGAGCTGAACACCTTTCTCACTGCTAGAGAGCAGAAGCACTGATTGTTGCTAATAGGAGCAGACATAGCCTGCTGATGACTGGAGTTTAGGCAGCTTCACTTCAATTTTATAAATTACTTTATTGTGATCCTAGCATGTGAATTTTGACTTTTACCATTGGATAACCCGACTCAAGTAACCTTATTAGTAACAGTGAAACTATTATTTATTACAGTAGTGCTCAGTGTCTCCCAACAAAGGCCACTACACAAATATACAGAGTTAAAAAACAAGCCCTATATCCAAAAGGCATAAAATTTCAAACAAATATGTCAAATGAAGACAAAAAGGAAGTGTTCTTATTCCATTTGGGGGATTTAGAACAATAAGAGATGAAAAGATTTGCCAACAATATGTCAGTGGCAGAGAAGAAAAATGAACCAAGAATTTCTGAGTCTCTGTCTATTGTGTTAAGTAAAGCACTTCAAAGTTGATTTCAACGCTTTATTTCTAAATCAAGATTCGCTTATGGGTGGTCTGGAATAACTTTTTTAACTTAAACTTCTCCTTTCCATTTACATTTCTCATAATCCTCACAATAGTTTATCCTATATATACATATCCCATTCAGTATATTACATGATATATTTTATAGGAAATACAGTCTAAAGGAGTTCTCATCACATTTTGATACATGAATATTCATCTATTGCTATAGATGAAGGCAGCAAAGGATTTGTGATTCAGGATTTGTTCTTGCTCACACTATCTTCCATCTTGAGGAACACCACTAAACACAGTGGAGTAAGTAAGACCCATGTGAACTGGTGTGAGGTAAAGAACAACCTGGCCTTTTTCTCCCTGAAGAATTCCTCTTTGGTTTTTAGAGCTATACAGGACACAATAAAATGCATGCAATGCAAATAAGATAATTACAGCATTATTTGAAAGATACATTTTATATATTCATGATGCACTCTAAATCAACATGTCTTTGAGGGACAGGAAATTGAAAAGGCTATAAATAAACATGGAGAAATATTCCAGTGGCTCTTTTTCTCTTCATGTTTGCAGAGTCATGCAAACATTCTAAATATGTTTGCTCTTAGACTTTGCATTTGTGTTTCTTATTTCTGCAAAACATAAAAAATATGTATAGAGAAAAAAAAATCACCACCTAGAGGTTTTGAGCAAGGGCATTGAAGCAAGATTGCTAAGAAATCTATGGTCTTTAGCAGTGACATGACACAGCACTTTGGAAAGAGAATAACAGTGAGTCTGCTATTTGCTTTTAAAATATTGAACTAACTGTAAATTTTAGTTTCTCTAAAATATCACTTCTTTCTACTATATGAATGAGACTTATCTATTGTAAGCTTCCACCAATAACTGAATTTACTGAGGTTATGCTGAGGATTTGAAAATTATTAGTAATTTTCAATGTAATGAGTGTGGAAATCATGTCATCATGCACAATCACAGCACAGCAGATCTAGGAAGTGTGCTAACAATCTAACTTTCCATTGCCATTTCTTATGAGCATGAGGCCTGCTTACATAGCCATGCTGTAATGGTATGCTTATGTGAATGCATATGGGCACAAGTGTGCATGCAGATATGGGCAGACACATCCTTGCCTGAGTGTCCGTCTGTCATTCCTTCCCCACATCTTTTGCATCGCTTGCCACTCTTAAGCAGGTTTGACAGAGGAAGGTTTGGAAGGTTTGAAAATCTTAATGTTCCTCCTACAGTAATGAAAAGGGATGACTGAGGATAGGAGAAAGTCCCTTAGAGGAAGGGCTGCTACATAAACATACCCTTGATTAGAAACATAAGACCTGATACAGAAAAGAAATACAGCGAAGAGGATAGAGGTCACCTTTCATTTTGAAATATCTTTAGATCACTGAGATCATATGTTAATGTCACTACATCTGCTAAAGCAAAAAGGATATTATTTATTGTAGTCTTTTTGTAATTCTAAATATTTTTATAAAAATGGAGAACAGGAGCTTGACTACTGATTATTAAAGGATCTAGAAAGCTTGATTCACTAAAAAAAAAAAAAGCTGTTCTCATCTTTTTTATAGTTTCATGTTAGGTATTCCTCCTTTTTTTTTTTTTTTTGGTTTGGTTTGGTTTGGTTGGTTTGTTTGTTTGTTATTGGATGATAGTGCCCCAACTGCTAGCACCCTTCTATTTAAAAGTGGTTTCAATTTTTCATCCCAACGATTTATCCTATATAAATTATCGCTTTGATCTGTCCTGTTCTTTTGAATTTGGATCCTCAAATTCTTGGATGTCATACCTGAAATTATCCAATATGTTCTAGCCCAAACTAGTATTTAAAATATGTGAACCTCTTCCCCATGACTTTTGTCCTTGAGTAGCTCTATGGATAGTGTTATGGGAGCTTCCCATTCAGAACATACACAGGACAGAACTGACGTTGATTACATTAGCTTTGGATAAGTACCAAACACAAATTACAAATGTCCTGTGGGAACGGCAGATTCTGTTCCCTTGGGAGCTGAGCAGAATGAGTGATATAATTGCAAACCAAATAACTATAATTTTTATTTCTTTCAGAATATGAAAACAAAATAACCAGGTGCCATTCACATTCACACGTTATTTTTCTAGGGCTGCCTAGCCATGTAGACAGTCATTTGTGTCTTGTCCAGAAGTTTTCTGGGAGCTTCAGTCACTTTGCAGTTTCAAAGTTCCTGCTACATTGGTGTGGCATCTAGGATTTATTCAGAACCACCTGAACTCTCCTTAAGCCCCCTGGAGAATTCCCCAAATGTTATTCACAGTGAACACCATGACTATTTGTTTGACTAATACTCACTGTGATCCCATTCCCTTATATTATCTCATGTTATAATAACCAGAGGACCAATTACAGAGATAGGTAATGTGTTTTCAGTCTCATTCTTCTCAAAAGGTTGAAACCATCTTAAAATTTCAAGTCATGGGACATTGAAAGTGAGATTCAGTGTCCTTTTACTGAAGATTAACCATTGTGCATCCAGGTACATAACATGGTGGAGCAGATATTAAGAAAGCAAGAGGGAGCCTTATTTTAACATAGGGATTAGAACACTCTGTGTACAGAGAGGCAGAACAGAAATTCCAGCCCCTGAAATGTATATATATTTTACACTGGACAAGTGTTGGCCAAAAAAACCCCAAGAAACAAACAAACAAGAAAACAAACAAGCCCCAGAATCCAGAACCAAAATAAACAACGAAAACAAACAACCAAACAGAAAATCTAAACACATTACCTTTTTTATTGCAGGATTATTTTATGGACTAGTCAGAGCCTTGGACCAGTTCCTCACAAAGCTGCATGGCTAACAGTGCTAATGCTTAGCCAGGGATGGGGGAGCGAGGCTGAAGTCATGAAGATGGTGGGACCATCTCTGTAGCCGCAGAGTGCTTTTAGGCTACATGAAAGTGACTGTATAACTACGGCCTCTGTTTTTCCTCTGTACTGATATTTATAGAGAATTTATGAAGTTATGATTTCCCCCTACACACTTACAGTAGCAGTTCCTTTAGGGACATCGAGTTTTTGTGATACAACTTCTAAATTCACTGAACTGGACATTACCTTATGGAGCTTTAACACAGCTGCCGGGAGTTGTTTCCCATGACATTCCTTTGAAGTATACTGTCTCTGAACATCATTTTCAGTGCAGTGCCACATAGCTATTAACTTCAGACTTATTCAATGTGGTTTTAAGTGTGAGCTATGTATAAAGTGCGTATTTATGACATTCTGCAAATTTTATGCTTGTTTTTAATATATCCTGCATTATTCTTAGCTCCCTGTGTCCTCTAGTGTCTACCTATCAGAACTGCACAAATTGGCAAACAAATACTTGTTTCTGGTTTTGTCTCTCAAAACATTAAAAAAAACCCCTTTCCAACCTATAAATTTTGTCTTTTATTCTTTCTTCTTCATTTTTGACTAAATATTATATTAATATCATATTTTTATAGTTATTTCCATTAAGCACCAGCAGTATGTGGGACAGTATTACCAATTTTATATATAATCTTCTTGCACACACACATTATCTAATTATTATCTAATTATCTGTGAGCTTGCTGGAGATTTTAGCAGCCGATATGAGTTGCAAATGGTGATACAGGTCTTGGTAGGTATTGTGGAGTACTTTCTTACTGAGGCACATCCTCGTCTCACTTGGCCATGCCAAATTATTGTTTAGGACATTAGGAGTTGCTTCTACCCACCCTAAAATTATATTTGGGTACAAACCACAGTATATTTATGAAGAATTTGGATTTTAGCCTACCGTGAAAAGCCAGTATGTGAGCACATAATTGACAGCCATTTTATAATACAGATACATTAGAAGCAAGTGCAGATTCCACATGACTTTATTTGGAGTCTTCTGAATTCTTGACTATATAATATGAAAGTGGGATCCAGTTCATCTAGTGTTGACCATTTAAAGTTGAAGAAACTATACGCTACTGCAATTTGGCTCCCACTCAAACCAGAATAATCAAGGTACTTCTAAGAGAGTGTCATTCTGTAATACTTACCTAGGAAAAAGGATGAATTATACTCTACAGGAGTACCTTGCTCTCCACATGCACTAGAATACTTGTCCAGCTTTTATATAGTTGCTTTTACCCAGATAATCTCATCCTTAATATCCTTTTAAAACAGGGAGAATGCATAAGTAATTATTTTAAGTGTAACAAACCAGTGAGACATGAATAGGTGTTTATAGTGGAATAGTGATGAACCCTCCCATGTCAAGTGAATAGAAGTATTCGTGTATCTGCAGAAGCTGCTTCACACTGACTGAAGTATTCTGTATTTCCAAAAATACAGCTGTTGGAGGGAAGGAGTTGTTCCTGCCAACTTGGCTCAGGAAGAAAGTCTCAGGAGGAATGCATAGAACTTTGCCTTGAAAGTCTGAGGAGCCAGTAAAGAGTTTATGCACAAGAATCTGAGGACAAATCAATGCAGCAATCTGTGGCTTGGCGCAAGCAACCCAGGAGATTTCTGGAGTCTGTTACCAATACTGGATTGATGCAGGTGGTCAGCAATCCAGCTAGATGAGATGATCTGCTGTTTCTGTTACTCACAAACAAGGCAGAACTGGTTGAAAACACAAAAGTCAAGCATCTCATCTGCAATGATCATGAGTCCATGGACTCTAAAATTCTAAAGTGGGCAAGTGATTATTAAGTATCTGCTTGGCAGGATGATATGTGAGATTACCCTGAAGGGCCAAGAGGCCCCAAAGAGCTGGCTGATTTGCTAAGACAACCTCCTCAGAGTGCAAGAACTATCCTAGCTGATGTGCATATAGCTGAGTAAGCATGGAAGAAGGTTAGTGTGGAGAATGGTCCACTTGTCTCAAACAATAAATTTTGATAACTGGGTACTGACCTCAAACGCAAAAATATAGAAAGTGGAAATGACAATGGGCTACCCGGGACGAAAAGAGACACTGCCCAAGCATGCAGGGATGGATGCAGGAAAGGCAGTGCTCAACTGGAGTTGAAAATATTGAGGGATGTGAGCAGTGATAAGAAACGCTTCTGTAAGCAAACAGACAGTAAAAGTAGGTTTAAGAAAAATGTGACTCATTGCTTAAAAGCATGGGGAACCTAGTGATAAAGGGCATGGAAAGGCTGAGGTACAGGCAGCACTTCTCCTCAGATATCTCAGGTCACTGAGCCTAGTAGGAGGTTCTTAAGGGAGGGGAGAATAACCCATAGTACAAGAAGCTAGAGATCTTCAACAGGTTGGGCATTCACAAGTCCTATGGACCTTGCTTATATCATGGAGTAGTCACCTTCTATCATCTTCAAGGAGCTGGGGAAGATTCCTGACAGCTACAGAGAAACAATGATGAGAGACTTTATTGCTGAATTTCTTAGATTTTTCCTGATGGTAGAATAAGAAATACAAGTTTGGAAATCAGATTCTGTTCTAAGCATGCCATTCACCTCTGAATTGACACATTTCTTGTATTTGAAGTTCTCTAAATAAAAAAATCAGCCTGTGACAGGCACTTGAAATGAAATTCTTTTCATTCTAAATAAAAAGAAGCTACCAAATTTATAAGTATCACAAAATGAATTAGTGAAAAGGAAGTTTTAGAGAAAAAAAACAATGTTACTATCTACACTTGTAATCCCACACCTTCCTTAGTTCTCAAGATGTTTCAGGTCACCTCATTGCTCAGGGGGTAAAGAATGTTTTAGAGTTTCAAACTCAGTTCACTTTAAAACACTAATGTCATTTGATTAAATTAAAGAGGCATTTAGCAAGAACAAAAGTTGTCTACTACAACACTTTTTGGAAAAGACCTGAGGATTCCAATACTTATAAGACTCAGTGAAATTTTTTGAGATTGAATTACCCAACAGACAAGGACAAAAGAAAAGGATTGGAAGAAAAGGTAAGGGCCAAAAGAAGCAATGTTTACTAAATTTTTTTCTCTACCAAATCTGATCAAGGGGTCCTTCTGTTTCAAAGAGCAGTATACTATACTGTACTATTTACAACACTGAACAAATTGTTCCAGAGACTCAGGAAACTACTATTCAGCTTATCAGAAAGATTTATTAACCAGCTAGTAAAGAGCATAGTACTTCAAACTTGAACACACATAATTTTGTCAAATACTACCATACCCATAGTCATGAACAAAACCCAAACATATTAAAGCCCAAATGTTGATATCATTGTGATTGCAATAAGTAGAGCCTGATCCAAATTTTAGTGGAAGTAATTTTGTTCACTGTCACAGAAATGGATCAGAGAATTCTTGCACCACAGCAATGTGCAGAAGAGTTCATGATTCATTTGGCCAAATATTATTCTTTCTGATGTTTCTAAATAGTTGATGAGTAAGTGTGACCAAAAAAATCTGGGAAAGGAAAAAGGGGTGAGTTGAAAACAACAAAGCAAGTGTTGATACTCACTTATGACTGAGTCAACCTGACTTCTAACCTGGCTCCTATGAATGACAATGCAGAGTATATAAAGGAGAATGAGCAGGACATGTGTCTGAAGACGAAAGACGAATTCTCTGCTCTGGCAAGACTCTCTGTGTAACCACCCACAGAAGTATCTTGAGAACTATTTCAAGTGGCACATAATTCAGTTAAGTTCCAGTTTCAGTACCCTATGAATTCAAATATGTTTGGCTTCAAGGACCTTCAATGCCCTGTTCAAAAGGATTATCAGCTAGCTCTTCCCAATAATCTATTTCAACATCAGTAACACAAAACCAAACTACAATATCAAACAGCTTGCAGAATGGAATTCTTTTCATGTAGGAAATTCCAGGAGATTTTCATTCTGAATCAGGATGAAACTTAAGAAATCTTTGAGTTGTTTTTTTGGGATGAAAAGTCCTCTATATTTTAGCTTAGAGATGCTAAACAAAAACATCTTATTTTCATGTTTTGAAGAGTCAATTCAAGATATACTGCTGCCGAATTTTGGAAATTAGATAACTTAGCCAAAGGTGTCCTTTCTCTCTATAAATATTCCATTTCAACAACTCTATGAGTTCAGTTAAAATAGTCACCAGCTTTAAGGAGTACATTAAATACCACCAAAAATATATAAAATACAGTTCTTCTTTAATGCTATTTATGATCTTAAGCTTTTTATTTTTCTCGTGGCAGATACCAAGGATTTCAGCAGCAAAATATGCACAGGACTTTGAGATCTGACACAATTTAAACATGTCCACCTGGATGGGTGGTGAGTATGTAGCTTTCTGAATTCTGTGCTCCTACAACAGTTCAATAAAACTGGTCAAGTATACTAGCACATAGTCTAGCTGCACCATTGACATAATGGGGTCACCACTAATCACTTGAAAAATCATGAATGCAACGAATGGACTTTCAAAGAACAGATTTTAAAAATACATTACAAATGCATTTGTAATCTTGAGACTAGACATATATGCTTTGTGAGTTATCTGGAATCGTAAATTATCTTCAACGGTCATTAAAAACAATGTAACTCACCTCTGCAAGAAGTCATATTAAAGGACTCACAGCTGATCTATAGAAGCATATTAAAGCATATTAAACTGTTGAGCTGTAGTGTTTGTAATTAAAAGCTCATAATGCAGAATTAATTTGAAAGGCTGAGAGCAGACCACTGGTCAAAAACATTGCTAACAGTTTCCAAAATAATTGATGCCATCCAAGTGCTTTCAAGGAATTTTCTAAAAAAAGGAAACAAATTACCTGCTGCCAGGCCAAAAAAAGTATTATAATTAATATTTTAGTACGTTATTGAAAGCAGTGATTTGCAAGCTCATTTTTAGACTTTAAGCATTATTTCTGAGATAGTTTCAGTGCAACAGCTATTCAAATGCTCTCACAGTAGGAGCTCTACTTTGACCTCAGAGTATCTCTTCTTGTCCATAGTTCACATCAGTCTTGAGACCTAAGCAGATCAACTGTTTTATGGTATCTAGTACCATAAAAAATGCTAGAACACCCATCAATTTTTTCAGCTTCAGGAAACTTCAGTGACCAGAACTGTCATCTCCTATATAAATTGACAAGTTCTTTGAAAGCCTCATCAATACATAGTAACCCATATAATAGCAAGCAGTCTGCCACCCCACATCAGATAGTAGGAGCAGATCTTGAAAAATGAATCCTTTGCTTTCTTTAAACTAACTGTGAACTAACTTTCTTTAAACTAAACTGCTTGGTATACACATTTCTGGTCAATGCAGTATTTTTGGAGGTGATATTTTGTAGGTTTTTTCCTTACATTGCACTGCATAGCATTCAGAATGTTCCACACGGGTTCCTGCTCAGCCAGACTCTCATTCCCATACTCAGAAATAATTTCATCAGTTCTGTTGCTCCATTGATTGTGGACCTGCTGAAAAATATTTATAGCATCTGATATGCGCATAATGGTAAGAGCGTGAATGGATAGTACAATCTTTGATTTTTATTGATATTCAGGCTTTTTCAAGGGTTACTTCAAGCATCAGCATTTGCCATCAACTTGCCAAATATGATCTAAGACATGTCATAACCATGGCATTAATGGGAAAGTTGAAAGCAAAAGGGAAAATTAAACAAAGCAACCCAAATCACATACATAGCATAGGCAGACACAAGATGATTAGCCTAAATGGAGCCAGAAGAGCCAGGAAACAGTTGCAGCTGATCTGTCCTGAAATACTAAATCCTACTTCACACACTTATTATTAATAAGTACAGCACCATATAACAATAAGGATAAAACTAAAGTTGGTTCTAGACCTAACACGATACAAACTTGTGTGAGCACCATGGAATCTGGCCAGGACATGTATTGCTTTGTGCTAGGGGAGTTAATAGCTTATGTTGGTCCTAGATTAGGCAACTTTACCTTCATTACCTTCAGCAGTAGGCATCATCAGGCATCATTACCTTCAACAGTAATTGAAGTGGAGAAGCTGATCACAAAGACTGTGATTATAGAGACTGTAGCATGCATGCAGAATACTTGCAGAAGAGAACTCCTAGGCCGCTGAAAGGTGTCATTATAAAACAAGAAAAAAATCCGGCTTCACCAACTCATTTCCCTTGCTACAGCCATTCTAAAAATGAAACTCAAAAGTTTGCAGAGTGAATGGTGATGTATCCATCATTTATTATAATTCAGTAACACTTAATTAAGGTGGAGATCAAGTGCAATTACTGTTGATATAAAATAAATTTAACTGCAAACTTTCAATCAATTTTCCTAGCATAAATTGCTGACTCCAGAATGCACCACTCCTGACAGTTCAAATATTTCAGTATGTAAAACGATCATATAAAACAGGAACAATTCCATCATTATAAATCAACATTTAATAAAGAAATTTTGATGATACAGATGCACTTTGAAGGAGTAAAACTAATTTATTTGTGCTGTACTCTGCCTGAATAGCAGCAGGTTTTGGAGAACTGCATGAACCTTATGAGAACACTGTCATTGGAGGTTTTTTTAAACTATAGATTTTGAAATTATGGAATAGAGAAGTGGTCAGACCAGTATGGATTCAGTACAGGCTACCTTCCATAAAATACTGTGAGGACTGCTTAAGCTATTGGAGTTGCTACATGCAGAAAAATAGAGCTTTAAAATGGAACAGTTACTAGTGACAACAGCTATGTTGGTATTTTTTGTTGCTTCCTGTTGTTAAAACCAAAGATAAATGTTCTCTAGATTAGATCTCTGCTTGCACCTAAAACACAGGTTCAAATAATAAAGTTAGTAATTCATTAGTATACTTTGCATGCCATGATATCAATAACTTCTACTATCAACTGCACAAGGGACTACTGCTATCACCTGCTAGCAGACACAGCTTAGCATGAAACACTTTCTTCCACCCCTGCTGATACCTAGGAAAGAAGGACTACCTGGGTCATCCCTTAATAAGGAATAAAGCTGTCTCTTCCACTGCTGAGTCCACATTCCTGAATAGGAAGAGTATGGTTATTTTACAGCAGAGAAATTGGAAATATATTTCCATGCTCTCCCCTTTACTATATTGAACCATGCTGAATTCCTGAAATTAAGTTTTCCACACGTTCTGCTATTTCTAGTCAACATGTAGAATACTCAACTTCAATAAAATGATAATATAGTATACAGTGAGAACCAACTATTAGGTTTTTTAATTAATTGAAAGAAACAATTTTGAAATTATCAGTAGTTTCACATAATTTATGTACATACCTCTTCTTTCTTCATAATTATCAGCACCAATATTGCTATCTGGGTAACAAACACCAGCATTTGAAAACCCATATACTGGAAAAAAAGCCAAAAGTTATTTTGAAAAAGTGAGCAGTACAATAAAAAATTGCAGAAGCTCATGTATAATCATTTGTAACTATTATTTAGAGTGATTCCAACAAAAGTAAGATTTTTTTTTCCTGGAAACTTGCAGAAAGTGACATCACCATCTAAGAGGTAGGCTTCAGGCAAAGCACAGATTTGTTGGGCTGTGTTGGGCTTAAAGATGTAGCCATAACTTTCTTGGAAGTGAAGAACAAAAGCTGTTGTTAAGCAGCTGTGTTTCACTGAAGAAAATTCTTATTTCTTTATTTTCTTTATAATGGTATCTAAGTCTCATGCCTATTTAAGGACTCCTTTGAGCTATAAGACACAAAATCAAAATAAAAAGATAGTTGGTTCTGCTCGTTTTCAGTGATAACAAATTTTTACCTACAGTATCTAGATACTGTGATACTAGATGGTTTCATGGACGTTGGAAATGAGACACTTCTTTCATTGTCTAATAAATCGTGAGTTAAACACTACATGCTTAGGCAATAGTAGGAAGGAAGAAGGAACAAGGTTCCTGGTTATTGTACATGGGCTCCTCTCTTTCCTGTACAAATGAATATTGTAGTGCTTAACACATGAATCAGTAGCACTGTTCATTGCTTCAGCCTTCACTGTCTAAAACAGATCGGTCAAAAGGGATGACAATAAACAAAAGACAGAGGAAAAATATGTAATCAAAGTGATTATAAGAATATATAGAATATATAGTTACAGCACCATCTTTCAGAAATCCAAGTGTTCTTCTCTTAAAAAGCAGGAATTCTATATAAATATGGAGTCTCCAGGTAGGTCTACATGCACACAAAATTCCCTTTCATTTTACAAGAAAGCTGGAGACTGATTTACACTTACTGTAATGAGTAGACATTTGATTTCCAGAACTATTCCAAGGAATCCCATGGCTGATGTAAAAGTTATAACAAATCCAATGCCAAGTAATATACAAGAAATATATGTCACTAGCTGGTTCACCCCGAAGAAACTGTAACACAGTGTGTTTGTACTATTACTTCTTTTCCTTTTTTCTTTCTGCGACTTTCACTTACAAAACTTATTCCAGAAAAACAGTTAAATATTTTCAATGCTATTACTGAAAGGATGGAAATAGTGGAATGATAAAAGAGTATTATTATTATTTATACCTACAGTCACAGAGAGAAAAAAATATATTTTCATAAATTCAGACGATGGTAACAACATATGAGATGCAAACAGAACATTCTCAATTGAACAATGTGAACCACTCACAATGAAATCAGAAAATAATTACAAGTTTACAGATTTTTTGTGTTTGCCAAAAATTATTATCCCATATGCAAATTCTACGGGGACATAGATATAGTTCTCATCAAATTCAGACTCAGATTCAGGCTATCCTCCCTCTTTGTGACTGGTCACTTTCTCCTTTCCACATCAACCATTTTTGCATAGATATAGGAAGTAGAAGGGGTTTTTATTACTTCCAGCTGAAATGCGTTGTCCCAGAATTATTGCACTGGATGGTTCCCATCCCATCAGTTTGGAACTGATACTTCTCAACATTGCCTAGGCAGTCAAGCCTTTAAGAGCACAGCTGTAGTTATGTGACCAAAAACTTACTTCTCTGTGAAAAAAAAAATTGATAGACACTCTCAGAAAAAGGAATGTCCATACAGAGAGGCCCAAGGTCTTAAACTTTTATTCATTCTACTCAAATATTTACCTAAAGGATCTATAATCTTGCCAAATGCAGGTCAAATGCAGAAAAGATGAATAGAGGTGATTTGTTTTTCAGTGATTCATCTATAAGCTTTCCACCAGGAGAAATAATTACATTGCATAAATTATAAGAATATATAAATGGTAGCTATTAATGCTATATGTTTTCTCCTATTTTGATAATCATACCATCTAATGATGGAAAATGTACTCAACAGAAAAAACCCCTACAACTATGCAGTTCAATCCAATACTGCCACCTTGTGAAAATGAAAATCTATTACTGTTTCTGTTGATTACATAGAACCATACAATAAAATGGTTTGGGTTGGAAGGGACGTTAGAGATCACCTAGATTCAACATCCCTGCCATAGGCAGGGACACCTTCCACTAGACAGATTGCTCAAAGCCTCATCCAGCATGGACGTGAACACTTCCAGGGATGGGGCATTTTTTTAAAACAAATTATTTAAAACAAATTATAAAAAGAAAAATTCTATTTATACTCATATAACACACAGAAAAAATTGTTTCTGTCAAATAAAACCCACAGGCTAGGTCAAAAGCATAAGACCTAGAGCCTGGGAAAGAAAAAAAAGGAGGATTGTTGTTTTAATTAAAAACATCTTTAAAAATATTTTGAAGCTGCTAAATAAGAGAAAGAAAACAGATTTTTTTTTAACCAAGAAAATTCCATTGATGACACTTATACAGTAGTTCTGTATTAGTGTTTTACCTCTTATTTTTGTTCTTCTGTTTTCAGTTTTGAATCACAGCTGAAAAGACAGTCATGCATTCAATGTGAAACAAATATAACTAAGCCTATTGATTACAATGGTATTTATTTTCTTCAGATAATGTCTTATAAATTTAAACAGCCATTTAATACGTTGAACAAAAAATAGTAGCAACTGTAGAAGCATCAAGATGGTGTCTGGTCTCAATTGCATTTAATGTTACATTGTACAAATTTTTATTTTTTTTTAGCTTTTTTTTTTTCTTTTTAGCTGCTAAAAACATTTGAAAGCAGCCTGTATTTTGGAAGATTTATATGGCAAGAGTTACACAGTCTGGCACACACTTGTGCTTGTATTCTTCAATACACTTGCTAATTATTAAGGATACCAGCTGACATGAAGAGATGACAAATATGAAGCTTCTGCAGTCAAAAACTCTCTTGAGTTAACAACTTTAGATACAAAACATATGTTACATATGTATCAAATTTGTTTTTCAGAAGAAAAGATTCAGCAAACAAAAGCATTGCTTGCACTGTCAAAGTACTCAATGCCTGCCTGGATCATAAAACTTCTGTTGCTGAATTGCACAGTGAAGAAAGGTGTAGTAATATTCTCAAAAACAGAATGTATTAAAAAATTGGTGTGATGTATTGTTCCAGTAAAAAAAATCCTGAAAAAACCATGAACAGTTACATATTTTATTTGAAAACTGGCATCTGCAATAGTTCTGTTGTAATAATTTTGTGGTTTCAAAGCTTTATTTTGAGTCATTTTAATAATAATTCAGTTTATCTTAAATAATTTATCTGAAAATTAGAAATATTATCTTTATAAAATTACTTACATTTTATAATATTGTTTCTACATGAGAAAATCCTTACCAGCATTGAATATTTACATCCTGCCTTAAAGAGCACAGTCTAATAGGGATACATTTTTTCCTGAAGTCCAGTGTAACCACACTCTTACAACTGAGAAGTTTTCCTCTGTTGACTAGCCCTGACTTCCTGGATACAGGCAACAGGCCTGCAGAAATGTCTCTTTTATTGGCGAAGTTGTTTGCTAAATACATGACATGGTCTTCATTCACCATCGTCACAGCATAACACCTTCACAAAACAAGTACCAAATGCACATTCAAATCAGTGCTTAAAAACTTGACCAGATCGAAAAGTTCACCAGTTACATGATTCTGTAAAGGGGTGGATTTCAAATAGGTGAGTTTCCATTATTTTAATATTTAAATGTCTTACTCATCCATAACACTAGTGAGGAAACAGTAAAGGGTTGCCCTTGAATCCAATATTTTGTACTTAACATCCATAAGTCTTTCAGAAAGGCATTCAGTTTATTCTAAAGATTGTAGATAGGAAAACCCCTACCATTCTTGTCAGATTCTTCCCATTGCTCCCAAAATGCACATTTTCTATGTAAAACCTGACTTTACATTTCAGCCTTGATTTTTTTGTTATACCTGTCTTTGCATCTTGATAGTCCTCATCAGTCTCAGGGTCATATGCTTTCCCTATGAACACCATTACACACTAAAATGATATTATCTGTACCCTGCCTGCCCTGTATCGCTTTTGGTAGACTGAACCAGAAAGGAACATTTTATACAGGCAGACAGTGATAGAGCAAGGGAGAATGATTTTAAACTAAAAGCAAGGAGATTTAGATTAGATGCTAGGAAAGAATTCTTCACTCGAAGGGTGGTGAGGCACTGGAATGGGTTGCCAGAGAGGTTATGGATGTCCCATCTTTGGAAGTGTTCAAGGCCATGTTGGATGGGGCTCTAAGCAATCTGGTCCAGAGGAAGGTGTCTCTGCCCACATTAGTGGGGTTGGGACAAGGTGATCTTTTAGGTCCCTTCCAACCCAAACCATTCTGTGATTCCATGAGCACCCTTCCTGCCTCGCCAGGCTGACCACCCCAGAGCTAGCAGTGCCAGTGGGACACTGGCCTTTCCAAGCCGTGACAGAGGCTCCGTGTGTGAGAACAGAAAGCATGTCTGGCGGGTTTTCATTTTTCATGGCTCTGGAGTTCTCTGGGCAAACAGGAAGCAAAATCCCAGTGTTTTAATCCACCTTCAACTTGTCTTTGGTCTGCCTTTTTTTTTTTCCCATGATTAATTGCCTATTCCAATTTATTGTGAAGACTAAATTCCAGTCTATTACTTAAAAAACAAAACAAAACAAAACAAAACAAAAAACACAAACAACTAAAGAACGCAAAAACAAACAAACAAACAAACAAACAAACAAACAAAAAAAAACAAAACCAAACCAAACTAAACCAAACACAAAAAACCGAATAAAATACTGCAAGGTGCTCCTCTCGACGCTGGGAGACGCTGCCTCCCGCCCCTGCAGCAAACGGCAGCTCCAGGCGACGTTTGGCTCCTCCCGCTGTCCGTCCGAACCGCTGTTTCCCGTTGCCCTGGTGACGCTCCCGGCGGCGCAGCGGCGGGGTCTCGTTCTCCGCACGGAGCGCCTGACCGGCCGCGGTTGGCGGCCGCGGGATTTCAGAGTGGAGGGTTGGCCGACCTCCGGAGGCGGCCGGGCAGAAGGGCCTCCGGGAGAGGCTGGGGTGAACGGTAAGTGAATGGGTGCGTGGAGTAGACAAGCGGGACTGGAGGGCGGTGGGTGCCCCGAGGGATGGACTACAGCTCCCAGCATGCAAAGGGGCGGCTCCTCCCGGGACGCGGCGGTTGGCGGGGCTGTTTCCCGCCGCGATGCCTTTTGGGAGGTGTAGTTTTAGCTCGCCAGGTCCGATCCGTCCCGGCTGCGGTGCGCTTCGCGCGTTCTGTCCACTGCTGCAGGAGTCTGCGAGGGACCAGGAGCTGCTCACTGCCTCAGATGGGGCGGATCTGGGCTGCCTCCCATGTCCCTTGATTGAAAAGGGGCACGAGTTGCGCAAGGAGGGAGGTGGGATGACGGAGAACCCGTTTTCCTCTAGCCTGGATCCATCCACAAGTCTTGTTCTTCTGTGGATTGTGCCATTTCTCTGCATCACTAAAACTTCCATGAGTGCTTTCTGGATTCTTAGTCTTATTTTGTAATTGTTAATACTTATTTATTGTTCAAAACTTTTTTTCTCCTTGGTAGCTTATAGGGCTGAAAAAAATTCCTTGTGAATCTTAGGTCATGGCACTGATACTGTTCACAAACAGTAGAGAGCAGGCAGAGGTTTTTAATGTTGAAATTTCATAAAATTTGCAAAATTTTGAGTGGTTGTGTGAGGGGGACTCTCCTATCACAAGGTAATATTTTTCTTGTTTCTGCTTGTTGTTATGGAGCGAGATGTTCATGTTTTAAGCCAACTGTTCAATAAATACATCTGAATGAATGTAGGCTAAGTGAATACTTTATTTTTGTTCATGCTGTGATGAAAAGTATTATTTTCTTTGTGTAGCTTTGAAAACAGATAAGACACTGTGTAAAGTACAATGTCAGAAAATACTGAAGGAATTGAAAAAGAAATAGAAATTGAATTAGGCAGAATCAGCGTTACGTCCTTTGAAGCAGATGATCCTGACACAGAGGTATCAGACGAACCCTTGAGTGACAGTGAGACAGTAAGTATTCAATGAGCTAAAACTGCTTCTCTTGCTACTTGAAAGTTGGGCGTTGGGAATCATGTAGGATGAATGAACGTATTCCTGGCATATCTAACCTGAGGATTTCTTCTGTAAAGTAGTCTTGGTAGTATTACGTCATGGAAAGTGAACCTCCAGTGGTGACAGGACAATAAGAGAGATGAATATCAGCATTCTGCTTAAGTGAGAAAATCAGACTCAGACCTTTTGTTTCAGAATCCTCTGGAGCTGGAAGATTTGATCGAAGCTATAGAGGTGGATTAAATCTGGATGAATAAGCCAATGATTATTCATTGAAATCTGTATCTAAAATCTTACAGGAGAATGTCTTATGAGATTCCTTATGAGACTTACAGATATTAATTTCATTTAAATGGGTGCTTCAAATCCTCTTTTTGAAAGACTTCTTGTTTTGGGGAATCATTTTCCTCTGAAATACAATTAATTATTTGGATCCTTTTCAGCTATTATTATCTTTCAGACTAATAGCAAAAGGATTGGTTTGTAGGATATTAGGGTAGATAATATTGGTCATATGTGACCATAAATCATGTTTGATGACATAAAGATACACAAAGGCAGTATGTGGTGTTTGTGCACTCACATACTGAATGTCAGCAATGTTTACCACAATTTGCACCACTGAAAGAAGGCAATCCATTTTCCCAAATTCTTGCAGAAAAAGACAGTCTTTTGAATAGAAGGTTTCTATGTAGTAAAGAAAGTTGAAGCATTGGATTTACATGCATACTTTAAACATTAGTAAATTTAAAATTAATTTATTTTTTAAAGAACACTTTAAAGAAAAAGATCCTGTGCATGGTAGTTATTTGTTCATTTTTGTCTCATCCTTTTCCTTAAGTTCTTGGTCCAACACAGTTATAAACACAATTAATTGTTACATTGAAACATGTTTCTGATGTCAGTGAAAAATAAGTTACTAAAATTTGATTAGAATGTAATTAAAATCAGAATTATTAATTGTTCAGTGGGTGGTAAGACAATAGAAAGAGTGTAGAAATTGGGAAAAATTTTGGTGGCAGTTGCTATTAAATCTCCATCGATGCTTTATAGGTGAAGCCAAAATGAGTCTACATTCTTACATGTCAAGTATTTACCTCTGTCAGACCTGTGAGATGAAAATGTAGAATTTATGTCAAAGGTCATGTTTTTCTAGATTTCAGATGGCTTACCAGAATCAGTTCTCTCCTATTTAAACTTTATCAAGAGCAGCAATCAAGATGCTGAAAAGCTTATACTGCAAGACTTAGAAGATGAACAAACTACAAGTAAGCAGGGATCACAATTCAAATGTTTGTGCACCTTGTATTGCCAGTGGAAGTTAGCATAAAAATCATTAGTAAAATAATGCAAAATTTTAGGTAGTGCAAGTTGTGAAATCTATTCCATCAGCTTTTGAACACGTGCTGAAAATCTCTAGGCATAAAACCATGCAACGATATCTTCCAGAATTTACATCTGGGTATGAATTGAAATTTTCAAAAATTGATCTAATGCTAAAGGAGGCAAGTTGGAAGATCACTCTCTGAAACAGGGCCTGGCCCAGACTCTTCATGAAAATCTAAAATGAAGTCAGTAGGAGCTGAACTTCAGAGTTCAGATACAATTGACCCCTATAGGATATGTTTGAAGTCTGTCTTGAGAGATGCCGAAGCTAGCATTAAAATAAATGACCTTGTAATTGGGAACAATATTGCTGTCAGCTGTGTGACTGAAGCCAAGCTCATAGTTCATATGCCAGAGAGCTGGCATCGTCTGTTCCATTAGTGCAATAGTCTTCATGAACAGAAGTTCAATATTGTCTATAAATTTAGATATTTGATGAATGTTTCTTTTTATCCTTTTTTTGTAATGCAATCTTACTCTTTTTCATTGTTTTTATAGTTCTTTGTCAGATTTTGACCTATTTCGTACAAGTTCTACTGTATTTTTTGCACAGAAAATGTTCTGCTGTGCTCCATACTGTGGAATTCTCTTTCATATTTGCTATCGCTGTATTCTTACAGTACCATTGTGTGTATTTCTGTTACACATATTTACTGCTTGTAATGTAGATAAATGATTCCCACATATATTTAAGTAAAACTGGGGGAGAAGGAAAGGAAAAAAAACCCCAGCTTTATTTTAGTTTAAACAAATTGAGTAGCTAAGGAGTACAGACTAAAACTGAGCACTGGTAAGGGATTTTTCTCTCTGTGAATTAAATTATATATTTATTTTTTCTTTAGATGACATTTATGGAGTAGTTTCTTGTCATACTTCTGAATCAAATGAAGATCCAGAACAATTTAAAGAAAAGGTATTTTTTATTTATACAATATTTATAGTGGACAAAATTAATATTAAATAATCTAGATAACTTACATTTGCTTTGGTGACCTCCTAAACTGACCTATAAATGTGTTCAATTTATTTGTTTCAGACTATTCATAAGGCATTAAGATGAGTTTGTATATACAACTCTTTAAAACTGGGACATCATCTGTAATATACCATGTCTATAAGCTTTAAAATTTAAAATAAATTCTCTGTATCAATCCTTGAGATACTGAACACAAAAATCAACAAAATTAAATAAAAGTGAATAATCCTTTATTGCTAATTATTTGAAGAATAGTATGATAACACTTTTGAGTTTCTCTAATCTTATTTTTTTATGATCAGGAAGATGTGCTACTATTAATCTTGATCCTAATACATTCCATAATTTAATAGAAAATGTAGACATAGTAATGTCTGTGCCTTTCAAAGACAAAGCAAGAGTTATGAACATCAGTTCTATATTTTCATAGGATTTGGCTGAATAACTCGCTGAAGTTCTTAGAAAAACATAAAACTGAATTTAATCACTTTTAATTTGTCGTCTGGCTTTTATTAGTGAGCACTCTTGCAAACATCTTTCTTTTTTTCTCAGCAGACCATTGTTTAGGACAGCACAATTACTTCATGTGACTTTAGCTGCATTGCAAATATTAATATATGCCCTAAGCATGTGATGAATGAATGATAAATGAGCAGGAATAGATTATTTGCCAGTAAATAACAATGAAACAAATATAGCAATCTTTGTGACCATAGTATTATTTTGAAACAGACTTCTTAAACATTTACTCTGTTACTAGTTCTTCCCCAATGTGCATAACAGTATTAATGTAAATATAGTGCTTGGTTCCACAGAAAGTAAAATAAATCCCAAATGCAAAATATTCATTTTTCCAAGTCAAAGTGTAAAGTATATTTTAAAAAGCACATAGAAATATTATGCGTTTCGGGAAATACTGCAAAATTTATTACTCTAGAAAACCATAGTTTGACTGACAGGTTTGCATTAATCAGTGTGTGAGGATTCCAGTCAG
Source organism: Lepidothrix coronata (assembly GCF_001604755.1). NCBI lineage: Eukaryota > Metazoa > Chordata > Aves > Passeriformes > Pipridae > Lepidothrix > Lepidothrix coronata. The sequence continues at coordinate 4,460,705 of NW_016690189.1, forward strand.
TTGTGAGTTTCATATATGATAAAAAGATTATCCATGTTCTGGAAGATTTTTATAATGTTCTGCTTTTAAATTTTGTTTCTTGTTTTTTTATAACAATATTAAACTGTATTAGATACTGTTTGAAATTGAAAACGAAGTCTTGCAGATTACTGCAACACCTACTTATAGTCAATCCACCAGTGATGAACTGGTCACTGATGACCACTTACTTACAGGTAAGCAAACATATTAGTCATTTGGTTGAGTTGATCTTTAGCATCATGTCACCATTTCTTGCTTTTCTGTTTTCATAAATATCATAACATTTTTTGTAAAGAATTGCACATTGCATTATACAGCAGGGCTTGGTACTTGATGAATTGGACATGAGTAAACACATGTACTTTTGTCTCATTTCAGGATGACAAAATCATCATAGGAATTTGTATCAAAAAATACCACCAAAAAAACTATTTAAATAATTATTAATAGAAATTGTAAACCAGATTGGAGGCACTAAGCAGGTTCTGCTTTGACTATAGCTTCTTTGGGTTTATTTTAGTAGTCACATTGGCTGGGAATGTTTCCTTTTCCGTGGCTTTAGGATAAGTTGAACTGGAGTGTATGAGTTGTAAAAGCCTCACTAATAGCCACAGAAGACATCTTGTATAGTCGTGCAGTATGCATTGTTAGAATAAGCATAATAGTTGCAGAGTCGGTAAGTGTGCAAAATAATAATAAGACGTCCCTGATGCAAAGGACTCATGCTGTAGTTCTGATTTCCTTGGGGCTATATATTGCTGGCTGTATCAGCACAGCATCCTTTCCTTGTCAAGTACTATAAGACTGTTTAATGTCCCCCAATGCTTATTAGAAAATTAAAAAGCAGGTTTGCTTGGTTGATTGCAAATTCATAGCTGGTCTTGAAATGAGCATAAGCCTTGCTCATCATGAAGTAGAAGAAAAGTGTAGACAAGAACTTGAGCTTGAAGATCAGAAGAGGAAAAAGTGGAAGGCTGAGAGAGAATTACGGGAAAAACAAAATGAAGAAGAACACGCAAGAAGGGTACAGCACCTGGAGCAATTTGAGGCTGAAAGAGTAAAGTTAGACCTTCTTCATAAGGTAATTAATGATATTGAAACCAATCTGTTCCCATCTAGACTATCTGAATTCAAGATCTAATGTGAAAAAGAGAGTACTGTCCCACACTGTATCACTGCTCTAAAATCTGTCTACTTGTTTTACCAAAGTGATTTGTAAGACATATTTAAGTATAATCCATTGGGTTTTATGTGTTTACTGCTTTGATCAACAGCAAGTGAATTTGCTGTGCTAAGTGTGAAATTATTCTTGAAGCTTTGCCCTTACAAAGTTTTTATATTATAGCAACAGCCAAAGTACCGAGAATAAGAGATGTGCTGAAATAATCACAAATGAAAAATGGTCACTGTGCATTAATAGAAAAAACTTACCTACTTTGGACCTCCCACCCCAGTTTCACATTTAAATGTAAAAACTTAAGTGCAGTAATTGGAACCAAAATCATTCAGTTCAGCAATGCTGGCGCTGTGCTCCATCTGGGTAAAAGGTACAATACTTCCTTTTCTTGTCTTTACCTGGGAAATTGGCTCAGGTTTTATCTACTGAGTTTGGAGAAGGAAGGTGGCAGTTGTTTGGGTCAGTACCAAGACACTAACTCTCTGAAGATATGCATCTCTCAGTACATGTCCAAATCTTCGTTACTGATGCAAGCGTCCCGTTGTTTAGTTTAATCCACACACAGCTGAGTTTCTCATTTAAATTCAGGCATTCATGAAAGTGGACTGTTGGAAAGTAAAGAAGATGGATGAGATTGGAGAGAGGGTGTTTTGTGTTGTTCTAGGTTTTGTACAATATTCATTTATGTTAATTTGTTGTGCAGAAACACCAAGCTGCAATAGAAAATGAGCTACAGAAAGAAAAAAAAGCTTGGAGAGACAAAATGATGCAGCAAGAGGTAAAGTTACAATGAGCTTTTGTCAAAAGACTGAGATTACTGTCATATATTTGAGAATAAAAGTTATTCTGGAACAGTTAATATACCAGATCCTGTTTATTAATGATAAATATGTACCAACCACCATAAATATATACCAACATCATTTTAAAAGTGGTTGAAGTCTATCTTAATTGTTTTGGCCTAGGAATTGATCATGAAGCTACAGTTGCAAATGGAAGAGGAGAAAAAGGCCTTGGAAGAGCAGAAAGCAAAAGAGAGACATCAACTGGCTGAAAAACAGAATATAGCTGCTGTGAAAATCCAAGCTAGATTTAGATCATTTTTAGTCCATAAAAAATATGCTCCCATCTTAAAAGAACAAAAATATGAAATGAGAAAGAAGCAGAAAATGCTAGAAGAAATAGAGAGAGAAAGGAAAGAAAGAGAGGAAAAAGTGAAGAGGCAAATGGAGGAAAATAGGCTTAAGAGAGAAGAGGGAAAAAAGAGACAAGAAGAACTTGAAAGACAAGAATATTTGGAACAGGTGAAGAGGCATGAGGAATATGAGAAAAAGAAAGAAAGCCTGAGACTGGAAAGAGAAAAGCAACTGCAAATAAAAAGAGAACAGACAAAACAAGGACAAAAGATAGTAAAAGCTGTGATGAGTGCAAGTGGAGAAAATAACAAGGAAAACATAAAAAATTATAATCACACAGAAAATACGAAAGTAATAAGAGAAAAAAATAAGGAACTAAATGAGCAAGGGGAGCAACGAAAAGAAAAACGTGTTGAAATGATGGATGAAACAAATAATTGGATGATTCTGGTAGAAAGAAATTTGATACCAACACAAAGTATGCTAGGCTCTGAGAAGGAACATTCTTCTCAGGTAAATAATGAGAATATATATGTGAATCCAGTAACACAAATAGAAGAAAATTACTCACAAACTAGCTATCTTAATGAAGCTCCAAATAATCATACTTCAAAGAATGAATCTCTTAACTTTGGAGCTAATGACATGGTAGAAAATAAGGCAAACTGCATATGCAGCAGTACACCAGATGTCCAACCAAATGCTAGTAATAGAGAAATTGAAGATCAATCTTCTCAGTATGAAACAACGAAGAAAACTGTGTGTCTAGTGGAAAATGCTAATGAGGAAGTCAGAGACACCTGGAACAAAATTCAAGATGTAGCAGAGTATTCCAGTAAACTAATTTTTCCTGATGGTATTGAAAAGAAGAGAATAAACTGGATGAACACATGTAAATCTTGGTCTAAAATATATGAAGAAAACCAAAGAAAGCAAGCAACTATAAAAAAACGACCAAGGAAGAGTTCAGTTAGCAAGATGCCTCCATTAAGTGCAGAAAAGATAATTCATAGTGGCCCTTGGAGCACCTTGCAGCAGGTAACTATATGGAAGATTTAGAATGAAATGGAAGACTATACTATAATTTTTTTTTAATTTGGTATGTCAGCAGAATGCTGTTTGGAAGAGAAGGAGGTTATTGTTGATCAGGATGTAGATCTTATGAGACTTCCTTTGCCCAAGTGCAGAATAAGGGCAATGACAATGACTTTTGAATTCCTGTGAGTGTCATGGAGCAGACTGGTGTGTTATTAGTCTTCAGATGATTGATAGTGTCTTAAGCCTGTAAAAGGCAAGAGCTCCTATTGTCTGCTAAATTAACAAGGTTTTGCCTTTGTATGAAGGCCCACATTTCAGCTCCTACTCAACTAGCCCCTTCGGAGTTTTGAGAGGACTAGTCTGATCTAGAAGCAAGATATTACTGATCAGCTTGTAGGTGGTGTTTTGCCATAAAGAACATCTTCTGGTTCCCAGGACTTCTTTTTCTTACCACTTCCTAACTTATCACTGTATGCTTGCTCTGTGCTCTCATCTTGCTATCCACTCTAAGATGACATACTCGACTATAAACATTTTTAGTCTGAACTATTGTTGTCTGTTCTTTTACACTCATTATTTATGATACTGTGATAATTGTTTTCATACTAACGTCTCCCATTCAACAGATCAAACCCACCATTTTCATCCTTTTCTATACAAAAAGATTAACATAAGTTGCTTGCATTTTCTAAAATGTTAGTAGATTTTAGTTTTGGTCTCTTTTTCGTCTTAGTGAAAATGACCATAATATGATGATGTACCATGAATGTTCAATATATAAAAAATTAATTTTATTTATCAATAAATGCATGCAGGTTACAACACTTATGCTTGAAGATTTGCCAGCTTGTAGCCTCTCAACGTTATCTGAGTGTTCAAATCTTCAAGTTTTGACTCTGAGGCGCTGTGGACTAGTTTCACTGGAAGGACTAAGTAGCTGCAAAGACCTGAAGTATATCAATGTGGAGGTACCAAGGATATTTGATTCTTTATTGTAACATGGGGAAAACTACCAGTTTTGCTCCTTAGTTGATTGTATAGTTGTGTCCAACTGTATATTACTTATAGTGCCTTAAGACCATAGGAGTATCAGCAAAGTATTTCCAGACATGAACAAAGTTATATCAGCAGATTTGCAGTGCATATAACAAAAAACTATATGCTGCAAATTAATTGACTGTACTACAAAAATATCAGTCTAGGATTAGTGCTAGTATGGCACAGTGATAGATCTCTGTTACCTCAGTCTCTCTGATTCATGAGTGGGCAGATGCTGTTCACCATAGCAGGTGCTCAGCTTGAGCAGGAATAGGTAGCATTAAGAGTCCTTTGCAATACACACCTCAAATATTAATTAAAATTACTAACAAGGAACAGCACAGTGAGTTACACTAGAGGCATAATGTCTAGGTATTTACTACTGCACAGTGTCTTACATGGCCTTGTTTAATGACTAAAGAAAACTTTTTCTCTGTAATGCATCTTCATTCCAGAACTTGAAAATTTACATGAAACAGCTTTGTTCAAATTTTTAATTTCATAGATTTTAACAACACCAATTCACAAGAAGAAGAAAAGACCAAGCACAGCAACTAGTGAAACAGAAGTTTTGAGGTGGCATTATTAAAATGACCTGGGGAGGGGGATGTTAAAAAAGCAAGATCTTTCACGGGAAGGATATAAGCTTAGAACACTGTTAATGTTTGGGACCAAAATACCTCTAAATGCAGACTTTCACTATTAGTAAATAGGATTCCAGCAAAATTACAGTGGTCTTCATTAGCATCTAGTAAATATGATTGTTTCTTTGCAGTTTTTAGTTCAGTCTCCCAGTTTGGGAAGCTAGGAAAGCACATCTGGAAAAGACTACTCTGTCCTTTACTTTTACACTTTTTGTTCCAACTTCTGGGCTTTTTCAGAGCCAGAATGAAGTTCAAAATATATTTTTATTCTATTCCAGCAGGACACAAAAGGCAATTTCTGTGACTCATTTTATTTTCGTAATGGAAAAAACAGATGCCCTTACTCCTAGGTAGATGTTTAGAATAAAAATAAACAATGATGGCAATCTGCTATATTTTTACTGCTATTTCACTTCAGATGCTATTTAATATGCTCATTTTCTTTTTTTGCAGGAGAACAACATTCAGATAATTGACTGTGAAAATCTAGAAAATCTTTGTATTCTCATTCTGAGTAAGAACCATCTTTCATCAGTTTGTGGCTTAGATGGCTGCAAAAATCTTCAAAATCTTGAACTTTCCTACAATAGAATCACTCGATTTGGTAAGAAAATTATTCCAATTTGTATAACAATATTCATGCAGTTTATATTCAGAATTAATATTCCCCTTGGATTCAAAGCCAGTCAGCTGCTAAGCCCAAGGAGAGTGAGGAGATAGACTTAGAAAAAAACCTTCATTTTAAAGCATTCTTAACTTCACATATATTTGTAGTATGGCTTAGCTATTGCCATGTATTCCATCTACCAGGTTGGCTATTGTCAGCCAAAGAGAATTAAAATCTTTCTGGAATGGCCACTAATATTATCTGCACTAACTCAGCTGGAATATGTGAGTAGCCTGAGTTCAGTTTATCTACAGACATAATGAATGTAAACCCTAGCCTTGCAACTGCAGAGAATTCCAATGTGTTCCTGACTGACACAGTAAGTAGTTATATAGAAATCGTGTTGTCTGTCTGAGTCTGCTGGACAGCAGGAAAATAATTTAATACAATTATTAAGCTTATAGATGAAACACATTCAGATAAGACCTTTATATAAAGCAATAGTTTCCACCGCTAAAAAAAAATTAGACTGGAACAGTATGAACATGGATAATGCAATTCCTTGATAAATGACAAGGGCAAAGAAAACAGGAAATAGGAAAGTGTAAAAAAAATATCTGTAGATGTAGAGGCTTTAATGTTGATATTTTCAATATATTTTGCTAACATGTGCAAATATTAATATTCATGAAGATACCTAAGAATACAAGTGCTGGGAAATCAATGTTTACTGTAAAAGCATATCCGTACCCTAATGAGAAACAGTAAAATAAAATGCTTAAAAATCTTTATCTGTATCCTTATGGCAAATATTGCTTGATAAGTTCTTATGCAGATTTATTTAATTTGATAAAAATGTCTGCAAGAGTACTGTAAGAATTACTTAGTATTAATGGATGACATTTAAGAATGTGGCATCTGTGTGAAGTGTAGTATCTTTGTACAGGCCAAGTGGAGTAAAATCCTCTTGTACTTTCTCTTTTGTGCAGTGCACTGCTGCAGTTACCAAGTCTCTAACAATCTTAAATGGGTAAATAAATGTTCGCAAAAGTCATCTTGAAATCTGTTTTTCTCCTCTCCAGAATTGCTTTGAGGATGCTTGGTTAAAACAGATGCATAATACAGGATTTATTTCACACAATAACATACTGGTTGTGAGTAGTTGCATAGAATACACAAAAATGTATTTATGGGATTTAAGAACTTAGCATATTCCTTACATCTGTAAATCTTGCAGGATGTCCCTTGGCAATTTTGGAAGCTGCAGTACTGTGCAGTAAGGCTTATTTATGTTTGTAATACTTAAGTTTTAATAATTTATTTTCGGAAACGTCTAGCATAATATGATTTCTATTTTTAACTCCTCTCATTGAAGTATAGCATCAGTAGGGGAAAAATTAGAATTGCCAGCAACCCCTTAAAAGTATCACTGAGAGAAATAGTCTCAATTATGCTTTTCGACTTAAGAATACACAATTGCAAATTAAGTAATTGTGGCAGTAATACACTGAAGTTTGGTGCATATGTTTGTATTTGGAAGATGAATGCTTTATTTAAAAGTTTTCTTATGCAAAAAGTAGCATTTTGACTGGAATCATTGAATATGCTTCTGTGGGGTATCTATATTGCCATAACATGTTGGCTAAAATCCTTGCAGCTCAAAAATAGCAATGCATCACCATGGATAGTCATAAATTCTGCTTTGGATCTACTCTTTTTAAGACAGCACAAAGAAGATTTTTTTTTTTTAAATCAAACACCTTTCAATTTTGGTTTTGTTGTTTGAGGTTTCTTATGTGCTTTTTTTCATATTTATGTTCACTGTCAGCTTTTACTCTTATCATTCACCTTTGTCACACATAGAAGTGACTTCAGAACTGCATCAGTAGCTAAGATAGAATCCCTAGCTAACAGATTCCAGCTGCACTTTTCAAATTGTTAAGAGCTACTTATATAAAGGTTCTCCTCAAATTTTGCTGAAACCATATGTTTGTCAACAAAATGCTTTTCCTTTACAGTACTATAGCTGTTGTTTGATGCATCATATGTAAAACAGACAATATCTTCTGGAAATATGCAGAAGACCTTCATGCTTATATTTAATTTTGCATGGGGGCAGATAAAACATTAAAATACCATCTGTTGGTATTATATTTTTCTTTCTTCTGTATGTTTTTGTTGGACTGTGTTTGATAATTCCAGAATGGATTGTGATCTTGTTGTATGTAGCTTTGACCTGTCTGTTCCAAATAACACTCAGATGAGGAGAAGATGTAAAATATGTGCTTTGTGCCCCGTGTAGAATAGGAAATTTCCAGATCCTGTATTACCTCCTTGCCTTTTCTTACTGTGTGTTCAGTCTCTCCTCTCTGTCCCACTCCAGGCTCATACAGTGCTTTTAAAGTTTCTAGTACTACAATGGTGGTAATTGAAAAGTGGAGATTTAAGGATTGCTCTTAGGACGAGGTCTTGGAAGCTGTTAACATACTCTGAAACAAGTGTTTTGAAACCGCTAGATGGTGCTGGTTCCTTTTTAATTTTTATCCAAGCATAAAAGAAAACTACAGACCAGGATCTTGCAGTCAAGATAGTATGTCATGGGCATGTCTGAAATTCTTTCAGAATAATTAAAAAATTGTATATTTATTTCCTGAAGCACAGTTTTGAAGTTAAATTATGGGATATTTTTGTTATATTTAGGATGATATCACTGTAATATCAGACAATTCTATTTTTTCACTAGGTGCTTTCCATTTTTAAGTTAAAATTACTTGAAGGCCTATATTTGGGATTTTTAAAATGTGCTGCTAGTTTTGGTATTTAATTTTTTACTTTATATTTCTCCCCATCATTTTTTTTTCATTTTTAAGTCCTCTTCTCTGTTCTCAGTACTCTGTGGTGAAAACTAATCTCTGATTTCATAATCCAGTTTGTTTTCAGAGGACAATCACAAAGTAATTAACTGCTGTAAAGCTCACTCAGCTTCCTTGTGGGAACTTGGGAAGTTTTGGGTGAGATAGAGATGAGATAAAGTATTCCCTCAAATAATCCTGTGACGAATACATGAAAGAAAACTCAGAAATTCCTAATTTTAGATACATTTTGTGAAGGGTGTCCCTTCAAAGCAATTTTACTCCAGAGATACAGAAAAGCTGCATGGACCTATAGTAAGTCAGATGCATCAGTGCCACTGCAGAACATCTAACATGGAAAGACAGTGTCATTTCTGCTGTTGGAGGAGGATGATTTGGGTAACATTCTGTGAAACAAACAGATGCTGATGGGAACCTTTTAGACATCACACACGTTCTTACTCTTTAGACTAGCTGGCAGGAGTAAATTTGTTGAGAGTATAATGGCTATAGTAGTATAGCTTTATTTTTAAAGGCACTAAATTGTCTTTACAAATTTCTTCATTAAAAATATTTTATGACATAATTCCTTAAACAAGATGAACTTTAATAATCAAACTGGCGATGGCCTAAGTTTTAACAGAATTTTTTTCTAACCTTGCTGATACATTAAAAAAAAAAAAAAAACAAAAATGAAATTATGGAAATTAACTTTCAAATATAGTATTTTCATTCTGGTGGATCGTTTTAAATGGGCTGTTAGTATTCACAGAGTTCAGAGCGGTTATAAAGTGGTTAAAGCATAGTAAATACAGTTTATTGCTAAAAGAATGCTCTCATCCAACAGAAGTACTAAAGAGATTATGACCTGTTATTATTGATTGATTAACAGGATCAGAAATTTATGAACTGTATGCATTGTATATTTGATAGGGTCAAAATACAGTAATTCTTTTTAAACATTATAGAGAACTAATCTTAATTGTTACTACAGATAATATACAGAAAGTTCCGAGGTTTTTTAATACTTGAAATACAACAAACAGGTTTTTATTTGATTGTGGCTTAAATCTTCAATTTTCAGATGGTCTGAAGTCACTGAAAAATCTTCAGCAATTAACTGTGGACCATAATCAGTTAATCAGCACAAAAGGTCTTTGTGAGGTGCCTACTCTCATTTACCTAGACTGCTCTTTTAATCATCTCACACAAGTTGAAGACATTGAGAATTGTGGCCTACTTCAAGTTCTGAAGTTGCAAGGCAATAATCTCCAGGAGGTAAAAGCTTTGGATTTAGTGGCTATTGTTAACATTTTTGTTAACAGTCATATTTTCAACATTCTGATCATGTGCTCTTTTGATTGGTGTGGGATTTTTCATGCTCTTTGGTAACTTTTTTTTTCCCTTCTTAGAGGGAAATTTTTCTGATATACAAATGGCTAGTAGTTAAGTATTTTCTTACTCCTAAATCCTTGGAATAATCGACCCCTCAATAATTATGATTTGTCCTTTGCTTATAGCGTCTATCCTTCAGGGTTTTTTTATTTGAGTCTGTTTTTTGTTTAAAATGTAACAAAATATTATTATCTACTTATACGTAATGTTATAATAATAAGATAATTATATCAGGCTGATAATAATGATATAATTGTCATTATGTGCAAGTAATTACTTTTTATCATTACTTATATGTAATGATAATAATATCATTATTATCAGCCCGATAAAAATCAGGCTGATTTGATGTATGTTGATTCTCCAAGACTTGATATTTAAGTGCTGCAGCATTTAAAATAGGAAAATTGTTTGCTAACTCTGCACTTAATCATATTTACTGACAATTATGTTCTTATGAATTTGAGAGAGGAAAACCATCGTTGATAGGCAGCAAATAACTACATGAATAAAATAGTAAGATTGTGACTCTTGGGCTCTTGACCTTTTTTTTTAAATTAATTTATATTGACTATTCAAACTTGTTAGAAGACATTAAAAAATACTTACCATCCAATATGTAGTGATTATGTGTGACAACTGGTACATACATATTAAGGAAAGGATACGTATATCCAGAATGTGAGTTTTGCTTGTATTTAGTAATGATTTATGAAAAGCATCTGGTAAGCATTTCATTGTTGTTTCTCTGATTTATATTAATTTTAAATAACCATCTCTTTTTGTTTAGCTTCCAAGACTGGAAAATCATGTTCTCCTAAGAGAACTATATTTGGATGACAATAGCATTTCTACTGTGAGAATGCTTTCTTTTTATTGGTTGCCTCTATTGCAGATTCTTTTTCTGTCTCAAAATAGGTAAGCAAGAAACCTTCTTCCACGTACAAAACTGATAGAGAGGAATTTGCTAACATAACTCTTGTCTGAAAAGTATCATTCTCAATGTGGCTGAAATTTTACTATCTTTGAGATATTCTTTGAAAATATGTGGTTGGCATGGAATTACTTTGACTACCTCTAGCTAAGAAAATTTGAAACAGTTTTAACTATGAAATTAATTTTTTTCTCTTAGATGCTATGTGAAAATATTTTTTGAGCACTGTGGCATCGTTAAAACCGTGGTGGGGTTTTTTCTTTCTTTAGCAATTGTTTCTAGAGTATGTCTGTCAAACTTCCTATTTCACAGCTAGCTTATTCAAAACAGACTTGGAAGGCTAAGTTAAGTGCAAGTACTAGAGTTAGAAAGGACAAATAAGAATGTTTTTTATTTTACATACATATGTTAATACCCTCCAAAATAAGTATGTTTTCACTCTTATGGTTCAGTTTGAAAGGTATAAAATAAAGAAAGATCAAGACAAGAGGCACAAAACTACATCATGGACTCAAGTACTCTGTAATTAGCTTTCTGGTTTTTTTCTAAGCTAATCTATACATCTTTAGAGTTAGAATGACCAGATATCCTGGAGTCAGCATTTTTATTTTCCCCGTCCCCTTTTCTCAGTTTAAATTCTGCTAAAAAATAAGAAACATTTATTATAATTTACAATGTGTTAGAAGTAAAATGAATTTTAAATTAATATCAATTATTTTTCTACACTTGCTTTGAACAAGATTTATCTCAGCTAAACAAGTAGAATATACTCTGTTACGTACCATATACAGAGTATACACTTTGAACTAATCACTTACTCTCCTGTTAGTGAGGAGGAGAGGTTTTTAAAGGACGATTCATCTGCCATTTTTAGTTGTTTGCTTTGAGACTAATCATACCCTACAAGTGCCTGTTCATCTTCATTGACTGTTAACAGAGACAAAATGACCAACTCGTATGTAGGTGTCTACATTTGAACACATGAATCCAGTCCTATGTGACATTTAGTTCAGCAGGGCCAATTGCATCTGGAAGCCTGTGGGAGAAAAGATCTATAAGATTGAGTCCTGTTCTTATAAGGAATGTCCTTCATGGAAAATGAATACTATTTAAGTATATACAACGTACATTTTTATGTAACTTTTCAAGTCGTTTTCATATCATCTATTGTGAATTACTCTTTATATAGAGTGCCACAGGTAAATATAATACCCACAGAATCTAATCTTCAAGTTCCTGCCTGGGCTTTTAGGGTTTAGGATTCTGTCTCTTAGTAATTCTTTTGGAGTTTGGAGAAGGTGCCTCCTGCCTGTGATTGACAAGAGCATTATTTGTTACGTGTTAGATTTTGAGTCGCACATACTGATTTAATTCATGTTCTTTGCTTCTTTCCCCCCACCGTTGTTGTGTTTAGGTTTTTTGTGGAACACACAATAACACGGCTCTATATTCTTGTAGTTTCCTCCTCTTCCTCCAGTGTAGCTATCCTGTAATAAAGTGTTTGCAAAACTCCTTGGAGACCTCATGGACCTGCTAGGGACTTGTGAGAATGGTCTCAGGCTTAGCTTGAATGCCGCCTCTCGATTTGGGTTGTGCTGTATTGACCATGTGGATGTGCCTTATGTCACTTGCCTATACCATGTTCTTACAGTTTTTAATGTCCATTATCGTGCTTGCTCTGGTTTTCCAGTAGCCAAGTTGAGATGCAGTGTTTGGTCCACTGAATTTCTTCTGCTGCACTGGGAGAAAGCACATATTTTTGCATCAACACACTGGATGTGCTGAAAATAAACATATATCTCCTTCCCAAACAGTTCCCTTTCTTTCCTTGATGCATCTATACCTTGTCTCAGATCTTTGTGACAAACAGGACAGGATAGCCTTAAATTCATATTAAAAGCCTCAAAATTCCTGGCATTTCAGTAGCCTGCTCTGGTACACTCACTTTATGTACACTTTTAAGCAGCTCCATATGTGTGTGCTATAGCCTAAGTAACTTGATGTTCTATAGAAACAGTGAATGTAATGGAGTAAGCTGTTGAAATAAAAGCTGTTTCTTCTCTTTTATCGTACAGCTAGTGCAATTTTGTGAATTTTTTCCAAGTGTGCACTGAGTGCCATTTCCTTTTTACTGTTTGCAGGAAGCCATATAATGGTAATGCTATGAATCTGTATTCTTTCTAAAAGTGAAGTACTGTGAAAAGAAAATTTTTACACTAGTTTACAGGACTTTTTTATTCCTGAGATGCTTTATCTGCATCATAAACCAGAAGTCGTCAAAGATAAAACTCCAAAGTGTAATTGTTTTAAACCTACAATCTAACAAGGAATTACAACAGATAGCGATTAACTCCTTCAAATATAAAAATGACAGCTATTTCATCACTTCTGCTTTTATTAAGTGTTTTCATGTGGTTTTCACATACAAAGCATATTCTTGATCAATGTGCGATTGACCAAAGACGATGATGAATATCCTTTCAACATGGTTACTGCAGAATTGGGACTATAAGATCCTTGCTCTATTTTATAGCAGCTGGAGAACACAACTGTTAAGTTAGTTTAAAAAGGGGCATTTTCTTTATTCTTCTGTTGTGGATAAAGATTTAGGTGTAGGAGAGAAAAATTTGTGTCTGTGACTAAAATTAATGAATATTTAATATGTGTTAGGACTTCATGTGGCATTTATATTTGCGTGTAATGCACTTAATTATATAGCTTGCTTGTTAATGTCTTTTTCACTTAAAAGTTTTACAGTGAGACACTAAATCAATGTGCTGTTTAGGTAGCTATTTTTTTTCAACTTGGAAATAGACCTAAACCCTCTTACTATTGTCTTAGTATGGCATTAATATGACAATGTTCTTTTTTTGCTATCTCTTACTTTTCATTAAAGTAATCTAAGTGAGATAGATAAAAATTAATTATTTAAAAAAATGGAGTCATCTGCAAAAGTTCCTCTTTTTTGGGGGAAACTGGTTGGGCCTGAATCTTGTAGACAATATTGCTCCCATGATTTTGCAACTAGATGTATACTATTCTTAAAATGCTTATGTTAGAAATGCTAAAAAGTCTGTTCAGTTCATTCCTAGTGCATATTGTTCTCTCTAATTAAATATATATGGAATCTATGTTTTTCACCTAATTTCTCAGATGTAAGAGATGAGCTCACTGTGATTGATATTTGGAGAATTTGACCACTTTTCCAGTCATCATAATAAATCTAAGTGTCATTAGATGTCGAAATAAGTCAGTCATGAAAAAGTTATACTTAATTACAGTGATTTTTCCCATCCTATCCTTACCATTCAAGATTTTTTTTTATATTTTTCAGTAATTCTTTGCTGGTGATAAGTTTATCTCTAAGAATGTGACATCATGGGTAATATACTTGAAGTACTGTCTACTAGAGTATTCAAGAAGCAAGGGGCTAACTGACAAGTTTCCTATATTCTGTGTGATTGCTAGTCATAAATATGGCGAATATTGCAACCTAAACTGTTTTTAATTTAATGAATGAAAAATAAATATCGGCTTTACTTAAAGGTCTAGATTAAGATAAATTTATTTTAATTATTTTACCCTTCTTCCTGCCAACTGCTCATTAACATTAAGATAATTTTTCTGGGGAAAAGCAGATGCACAGCAGGATTTAGACCATCTTGAGCAGTAACTGCTATTCATGTTCAGAAAAGCAATCTCTATTTTCTCTGATGCATACTTGCAACTATTCTTAAATCTTGTTTTCTGACATAGAGTTTATGTAGTTTATGTGGCAATGCCTCGTTCCACTACAGCCTTAAATGGGAGCAGAAAGAGGAAGCTATAGCTTGCTTTTTTATGAATATCTTTTACTTTTGTGTCTTCTTTGTAATTTATATCTCTCATGCCCAGGGCTAATGTGACAAGGTCAAGTAGTATTAAGTTTTCAGTAATGTCCTTTGTCTTTCTGGTTTGAATTTTCTTAGGAAAAAAATTAACAAAGAATGTCAGTAAAGGGAAAAGCTATAGAATGACGAGGAAACGTTTTAACTCTCTTAATGCCACCGGCAGGCAAGGACAGTCCGATAGACAATTTCTAATTCACTACAGCATATACTGATAAAGATCCAGAGAACTCACTCACTATAAGTAAAATAAACCTGTATTATTTTTTGTCTCTGATGCAAGATATGACATTTATTTTTCTAGATATTTCTGAATATGTGAATCTATAATCTGAGACATGGATTTGCAACCATACTGTTATCCAGTAATATCTATGATAATATTTGTGTCAGATATTAAATATATTTATGTACTATTGACTGATCATGAAAATTTGTAGAACTATGTACAGATCTAAGTATAGTGCTTTATGCTTTTTAGAGTTAATACTTCTTTGTATTTATTTGATTCCATGGAAAACTTCCATGGCAGGAATGTAATAGAACTAAGTAGGACTAGAATGAGGACAACTTTACAATGTAGTTTGAGGAAAAAAAGGAAGCATAGTGGCATGTACTCAATTGTCTTTCTATCTGTTTCTCTGTTTACTCTTAAAATATTATGTCATTTTATAGAAATACTTGTCAACTGAAAGTGGAAATTATTTTTTTTTGGTTTGCATTTGGTTATATTTTCAATAAGAATAAAGAACCTACAACCAAGATTTGGTCCACAACCAGTGTACCAGAGTAAGATTCAGCTCTGTCTTTCAGTTGTAAAGCCTGTGGCAGAAACATGACATAGTCACACATTTCAGGAACTAATAAGCATTTTTGGCTCTGAACAATTTTAAGTTTATGGAGTGAGTGGGTTTCATTTTTTTGGAGGGTCATGTTTCTGGCAAAAAGAATTCTGACTTACACCTTTCAAAGGCATTACACCCTCAGAAAATACTACTTTCTATGAAAATTAGCATTCACAAGCTGACCACATGCATTGCCATTTCTGCTACCATTCTTTGTGCTAGGCCCTTGTCCTTACAGGGATGAAACATGTTACTGAAATGTGTATCTTTAAAAAAGATACAGTTGATGTAGTATGTGCTATACATAAACATTCGAGTTTTAGTTGATAGTTGGAGTTTCTTGCATCTTGATTTTAACTTTTCCTCCTTCTTTCATATTTAACATAAATCAAAATAAACTTTAATTTGAATGGTGATATTTGGCAATAGCCTGGCAACTGAATGAACCATTCAACATTCTGGCACCAGTGCAAGTTTGTAAGTAAAGAAACTGTAATGACACTGGGCATTAATTCTTTAGTTGCAGTGATCATACACATCTTACAATCCCAAATCATTTGTATAGATGAATGTCAGCTCAGTTTCTTTACATTTACTCTTGAATACTACAAATAAGAATTTTGTCCTGTCTTTAGTACTGCTTTGCTGCTCTATTGTACAAGAAAAGCTCTGAAAACACAAGAGCAATTCCATTACTCTGTATAATTAGCACCTATGTGACACCATCTTACAGAAGTAGTAAGACGGAGGAAGCACTAAAAATGTATTACAGGATAGTGCAGCCTTGACCTGTTAAAAAAACAGCTGTGACAACAATTTTGTTAGTTTTAGGATCTAGGAAGTAATGTACCGAGTGGAGAAGAGAAACAAACTGATAAGAAGTTTGAGCAATGAGAAATGAAGGAATAGGAAAGAAGACAAGCAGATTTTATTTCTCCATAAATAAGACCTTCTGTTAGTTCCATTCTAGTTATGGAGCCTAAAGAAAAGCCAACTGAGTTATGGAAATTTTACAAGACTTCAGATCTTCAGCATTAAATGCAAGACAGACAATGTAATATTTACCAGATGAAACAAAACATTAATGAGAAAATATTAAATAAAGAGCTACTGAGAAGACTAAGAATTACTTTCAAGTTAACATTTCAGTAATTAGTTCTAGCACCTTGGATAGCTAAATGAGCATTTTCTTATGTAAATAAGTAAATTGTCATAACTGTAAAAGATTCTGGTGCCTTCCTGTTTATGAACTGCTGTTTTATTTAATTAAAAAAAAATTCTCTTCTGTTTTGTTCTTAGATTAACTGAGCTTGTGCCTTTAAATTCATTTGTATCTTTGGAAAAGCTTAATATCAAAAATAACTGCTTGTCAGGTGAGTTGTATAAAAACACCATAAAGCACCATCTAAACAAGAATTTCTTAGTTAAATTATAAACTGATTTGAATGGGACTGTTCCCATGTATTTATGAGACATTTATACAGAAAATAAATAAATATTTTCCAAACATGAATGTTATAGATATTAATTATAACTATACTGGATAGGTAGCAGTATTCCTTGTAGGACTTCATGATATTGGTACATTTTACTTTCATGTAAGATTTTATGAAAAATAATATGGTTCTGCATTCAAATTTATATTTAGTTTTCTTTCCTACTATGACACAGATCTTGAAGATGTCCTTACATGGTTAAGTGGCTGTGATAAACTGAAGGAGTTGTCATTCAGTGGAAATCCTCTTCTTCAAGAAAGGAACTGGAGGTAAGAAAATAAATTAATTCGATAAATCAAAAAATTAAAAATCAGGCAAAAAATTGTTGTATGTATGTTAGTTAAATAGTAGAAACACTACCACACATTATGAACAGTCTTGATGCTGTGACAGGTTTAAGAGCAGCTAGAGAAGTAATTCCTGTAATACTAGCTAGAGAAGGGATAATGTTTATTAGAAGAAGAAAAAGTCAGAATGAATGGTTGCTTTTTCCTTAGTAGTTGAGGCTTAGCTTTTTTTCTGGTTCTTAGAATTCCTTATCTTTACATCAAAAATTAATAGCTCTAATAATTATGAATTAAAGAGATGTAAGAGTAATGCTGTTGTTTGCCCTTCAGAGGCATATAATACTGAAAAAATTATCTGAAAAATCAAGCTGGTCCTAGAAACTATAATGTCTATATAGAAAAAACAGAAAAGGAGTAGAAAAGAAACTTGACATACGAAATGATATGCAGTTACCAGAATCCCTGAAATGAGTAGTTATGATAGGATTGTTAACCGATAGGATTGTTAAACATAGGAATAAAATGGCACATGGATAGTTTTTTTGTATATTTTTCTGTATGTTGGACACAGTACTCAAGGTGTGGCCTCACCAGTGCCAAGTACAAGGGGAGGATCATTGCCTTAGTCCTGCTGGCCGCAGTGTTTCTGGTACAAGCCAGGATACCACTGGCCACCTGGGCACACTGCTGGCTCAAGTTCAGCCAGCTGTCAAACAGCACCCCCAGGTCCTTTGCCACTGAGCAGCTTTCCAGGCACTCTGCTTCTAACCTGTAGCTCTTCATGGGGTTGTTGTGACCCTGGCACTTGGCCTAATTAAACCTCGTACTGTTGGCCTCAGCCCATTGATCCAACCTGTCCAGATCCCTCTGCAGAGCTTTCCTGTCCTCCAGCAGATCAACACTCCTGCCCAATGTGGTTTTGTCTGCGAACTTACTGAGGTGTCTTTGATCTCCTCATCTGAATCATCAGTAGAGATATTAAACAGGACTGCCCCCACTACTAAGCCTTGAGAAAGCTGCCAACTGGATGTAGCACTATTTACCCCTAGAAGTCTCCTTGTTTCTTAAGAATTCCATGATCTGAAACCCTATTTGTGGGCCAGTGCCATGAGGACTTAAAGCCCTCTGAGAAAATTGCTCTGAGAAAATTGCTCAGCAAAAGCACAGTAGTGTTTTTTTAATTTACTGTGTTCTTTCATCTTCCTTAGAATTAATACTTTATAGTCTACAGCCCTTCAAGAGCGGCATACTAGTTAGAAATGAAATTTTAGATTTTTAGATGATGTTCCAGAGATTACGTGTGTTCAAATGGTAGAATGTCTGTTAGTGACACTCTAATTCCATTGAATGTAAAAAGAAGCATTTAATCAGTAAGAATTTAAATCATTACCAATTCTTTCAGCTAAGGAGACCAAGTATTTACCTAGGAAAGTGTTAACAAAATTAAATGTCTGAGGAAATGATATTAGGCACAACAGTTGGACTTCCATTTTGGATGTAATTAAAATATATGACAGATTTTTTTATTAGAAAAATATGATTTTTCCTAGTAATTTTGAAGAATCACCAAACTTGTTACTTGTATAATTTCAGGTTAGTTAAAGGGTAAGGCTTTACACTGCAATGTTACACAAGAATCTGTTTAGGTAAATTATGTTCACATTTGATATATTAGATTGCCTAGTGTAATGGCAACAAAGTTTGGGATATGTGTGTGTTTTGGAGTGTGTATTGTATTAAGAGAAAAAAAGGAAAATGAAACCACTCTTATGTTTCTATTTGAAGATTTTTGCACAAATTTATGATTAGTATTCTAGTAGAAAAATAACTATTTGAAACTTTTAGTTGGGAATGTTTGAATAGTTTAAGAGATACCTGTATAAGTACATTCTTGATTGGTATGTTTGTTTTTTAATGAAGAAAGTTATTTGCACTCCCATGGTTCCTGCAAGTAATTTCATTAATAAAATTTCATAACTGTGACAATTATTTGCATTGTTTTAATTCCCACTGTTTTACAGAACTAACTCTTATTTCACTTGTAACCTGGAGGGAAAAGCTTTCTGAATTTCAATTTAGCTTTAAGAACTGACACTTCAGATTGCTTAACCCAATAGAGCTTTTATGATTAGACAAGAGATTCATTTGTCTAAAGGATTTAAAGTATGGAATACTATAAAATATGGATTTGCTGAATACAGCATTGACTGTAACTTCAGGCAATATGTTCCAGTGAACTTTACATAACCCCTTGATACCAACAAAGGAATTAGTTGTAAAATTTCCCAATCAGTTTTGTACTTTCATGTCCAGCCAGCGATAACACCAACAAAAGTGAAAGTAGTAAGAAATTTCTTTTTAAAAATTAAACCCTGGGATCAGTCTGAGCACTCCTAGGGGAATATGTTTCAATGCTGTAATGATTAATAGAGCCTCTTAACTGACAGAATATTCACCAGGAAGTTTTCACTAAATGAAATGTTTACTCAGCCCTTCACTAGGAGAAACCCAGCTGGAAAAACTAGTGATGAGATCCCATAGCTCTAAGACACGATACTTCCAGCATTGATCAACTTTGATATGGCACTTTTTTAGGTGTATCACTATTCAACATCAATTTTGGTAATTTCTCTTTATATATTGAGGAACTATTGATCTAAACCCATCATTTTATTCCAAATATACTTCAGACAGTCTTAGCTTTCATTAATGGGCAGTAGTGAAGGAAAGTGTTCTATTTGCAAAAAACTTAATATTCTATTCTAAGTAGTAAGTATTAAGAAGTCTTGCTATGTTCTGGGTTTTATTCTGAGTTCTGTAGTTTAATAAGTATAAATTTTTAGTTAGTATGTTAACATATGAAGTAAGTACATATGTACCAATACTTAGAGAACTAACTTCATGTTCTGTCTTGTTGTCTGATTGTATCAATAAAATGGGTGTTTTAGCATAAGGATTTTTTTGTAGAACTAATTATGACTTTTTTTTTTTCCTAAGATCTTCCTTGTTTAAGGTTCTTCCTACTTTACAGTCTCTTGATGGTGAAATCTTAACTTATCATAATTTACCAACAACTGAAATAATCAAAGAACCAGAATTAAGAACTTTTCTGGAACTTTGTCAAGCTCAAATTGAAGAAAATATTCAACTGAAAAAAAAGACTGCTGAATTGGAGTATGTATTATTGTGAATATAAATTGCATTCAGAAATATGTTTTCATGTACTGCTAGTGAAGTTCTTGGTGTCTTATGAATTTTATTTAGGGTTTTTTTTGCCTGGAAATGTATTATGAAAAGGAAGAGATGGGAATCATTTACTGCAATCCAAAGTCTATTTTACACAGATATTAAGATATGTGGGCCTTGAGTTTTGTTTCTTTAAGTCTGAGAAAACAAGTTGTTCAAAACCTGCATTTAGTAGTAGCTGAATGAATTTGTACACACAACACAGCATGGTGCTATGCAGGATTACTAGTTTAAATCCTGGAACATGATTTCCAGCTTTAACTTAATCAAATGTAGTTTGGCTATTGGTGCAATATGCTCTATTTTTCTTTCTGTGTTTGTTTTCCATGTATATATTACTTGCATTCTAAATAATTGCAAAAAAATTGACCTCTTCTTTCTTAAGGTAGTGGATCAGATGGATCTGTTTCTAGGTCTTTGATTTCACCATACTTACCACCTTTATTACTATTACCATTGTTAATTGTCTAGTGACTTCAGCTTAGACCATGAAAGTTTTGATTTATCACTTATATCTGCTATCTTCTAATTGTTTTGTAATATCTAAATAGGTCAAACTTCTCATGTTTCTGCACTTGGTAACATTGCATATTTTTTTCTTTCATAGTTGCTTTTCATTTCCTATCAGGTTCACAATATCCCTATAGTCCTTTTAATATCCACCTTGTCTGCTAATATTTGGAAAGATAGTTTTCTTCATTCTACCAGGTACTGAACGATATCCCAGAGCAGATGAAGCATGTGATGTTTGACAGTGTTTTAGTCTGAACTTTGCCTACTCTGTTGGTTCAGGAAAAGTACGCACACTTTTTTCAGAATCTGATTGTTTTATATTTGCATATAAGCCTGTATATCCATGGTATCTGTAACAGTTTATTACTTTGGTGTATTATTGGCTTTTGCTAAGCTGCAGTGACATCTTCATAGCTCAGAACCAGATTAATTTGAAACAAGGTTTGGATTAAGAATTAGATTGAAATTCATTTGGGAGAAGTTACACAGTGCAGTTTTCTATAACAGATGTAATGTGTAGGTTGCTCCTAAAACTCATTTATTTCTCCATTAAAGCTCCAAGGTATGTCTTCTCCACTTTTGTGATTTTTGGCTTCTGGTTTGCATGTTGGAAGCTGATACTTCCTAATCTATTTACCACCTCGAAATGGCGTTCCTTCCTTTCTTTTTCTTAAAAGGAAAAAAGAAGAGGAAAAAATAAATAAAGCACTCTGCCTCCTTTATGGTTGAGAAAAATTTTCTGTGTCTGATATTTAGGACCAGTTTCATCATTATCCCTTGCAGAAAATAGTGCTGATCTATAATTAGGATATAACTTGTGGGAGAACTATAGTAGAATCTGAGGGCCTAACTTTCACATGCGTTTCTGCAAGATGGTAAAAAATGGAAGAGAAAGATGATATTCATAAAATTTAATATTTTTTTAAACTATGGTCTGCATGAATGGACATAAGTAAGAAAGATACATAAGAAACTTGTTGAATAGTCAGACTCAGACCAACCATTAACTATTAATAGTAAATTCCTAGGCTTATGGTACTTTCTGGAGGCTGACTTGTACGTCTAATATCTTCTATCGAAGACTGGGAGCAGGAGGTGGAGCGTACACTTACTATACTCGCAGATCACAAAAAATTTGGAGGCAATTGTTTACATGCCTGAGGGGAGAGCTACCAGACAGAAGGACATTCTGGGGAGACAGGTCAACAGGAGCCTTGTAAATTCAGCAAGGACAAGTGCAAAGTTCTTTACCGAGGAAGGAGGTAAAGAAAGGAGGCCGCCTGCCCACTCCCAGGCTACTTGCTGAATGGAAGAGAGAAGGCCTTGACTTTGTCCAGGCACTGTTCAGCAAAACATTAGTCTTTTATCAATTTAGTTCCAGTCATGAATCTAAAACACAGCACCATATGGACGCCTGTAATGAGAATTAATTCATCCCAGCCAGAGTCAGGACAATTGGACATAAGGAAAAATCTTTTCACTGTTGGGACAGTGATGAATTGCAACAGATTGCCCAGAGAGATCTCCTTGTTCTTGGAGATTTTCAAGACCTGACTGGATAAAGCCCTGAGAAGCCTGGTCTGATCTGAGAGCTAATCTAGCTTTGAAGCAGAAGGTTGAACTAGAGACCTCCTGAGTTCCTTCAATTGAGAATTTTTCTATGATTCTATGTCAGTTTTGTTTGAAAGAGCCTGCAGATGTTTGAGAAGAACAGTAGTGGAAGAGGATATTATGTAAACGTCTCTTCTTTCTGGAATATATGATTTGGGTGGAGAGGGGGAGGACAGGGTACAGGGAGAAGGGAGGGTTGTGGGGTTCTTGAGATTTTGCGAATTCATTCACAATCTTTTGAATTGGTAACTTTGACATGATTGAAACATCTTCTATCAAATTTAGAATTAAAATTAATTTCTTATGTGTTAAAACCCTTTTATTTTGCCTAAAGTAAAATTTATGGATGAATTGAAAACCATTGAAAACTGCAATTCATAAAAGGAACTCTAAACAACTTGTTTGTATATAAGCCTTAACAGCATAGCTATTATATGTACATATTGCAATGCTTTGACTGAATTAATGTGACATTGCTAAAGAACAGGCCAACAATAGAGCAAACTTCTGTCTGTTTCCCATCTTGCTAAGTTATAAGCCTCTGTAGGTGCGACCTCAAGTATGTAAGCTGCCAAAAGTAATCACTGCTTGCTTCCCTAATTCATGTTTCATACACCACTGCTGCCCAGTTAAATGATCTGTGCTGTTTCTTTCTGAAACTTCTCTGTTGATGCCATGCTTAAGAATAAAACTTATTTTAAAATTTAATTTCTCTATTCTAATAAATGTTTTCTGTCACACATTCTTTAGATGACTTGTAATGAGTAATCATATAAAAAATATAGCACCTTGGTTGCAGCAGTTTGCTTTCAGTCATCAGATATGCAGATGTCTGGCTAGTGGAACTGTATAAATACTGTATGGATAATACAGTGAAAATGACAGGAATTTCATAAATGGTATTACAAGGAGAGAATATGTAAACAATGACCTCTTTCATGTGTTTTTAAGGGTCTTTTGTAGGCTGCAGTTGAACATCAGTAATGATGCTTATAGAAACTTCTCTGAAGACAAATTAGATTTTACAACACTGTAGCAAAAACACGCTCACATAAATTGTACTATTTGACTATTTCATGTATCATAATTATGAAAATCACAGTAGAGCCACAAAGGGAAAAACATGAT
Organism: Lepidothrix coronata; assembly: GCF_001604755.1. Taxonomy (NCBI): domain Eukaryota; kingdom Metazoa; phylum Chordata; class Aves; order Passeriformes; family Pipridae; genus Lepidothrix; species Lepidothrix coronata. The sequence goes on from NW_016690189.1 coordinate 4,484,560, forward strand.
ATTAGGCAAAGTTTTAACTGGTACACAAACTAGTACACAAAGAGGTAGAATATTGTTTATGATTTAGCTGATAAGGCCAGGAGAAAACTGCTGTTCCTGATTAGAACTGACTTGTTTCTCCACTGTCTTTTTTGCCTCTGAGAGATTTGTTCTGCTGACTTTTCCAGACTTATTGCTTCTTTCTGAGAAAAGTATGCTCTTTGAATAACCTGGCAGTCATTCCAGATGTGATTGCAGTAAGAAATTCTATACAAAATGTATCAGCTCTATAAGCAAACTTCTGTAACCACCTTAAACTTCCTAAGTAGCAACACTTTGGCTGATTTAAACTCCACTGAAAGGCCTTTAAGAATGAATAACTTTGTCCTTTTCCATGTCTTTTAACTCAGCCTGTGCATGAATCCTTACACTTCCTAGATGCTGCCAGTGGGGGTTTACTCCTCTCCACCTCTACTCCTCCCTTCCCAAATGCTGCATGTGAAACTGAGCAGGGTTTGGTCTAAATTAACCAAGACAGTGATGGATACTCTTGGTGGATTGATGTGAGGACTGAAATTGTAACAGTCATTCATAAATGCCTGATTTCAATTTCCAAAGAGATTAAAATCTTATTCTAATGGGTTTATCTTTCCTCAAAGTCCCTGGAAAATGCTAGCACAAATAGAGAGGTATCTGTTTGTAAAAAAAGCTACAGGTAGCTTTCTGCTGTTAACATTTGTTTGTGAAGATAATATCTCAGTCTTTAGGTAGTATCAGGACCACTATTATAGCACATGTGTGCATTGCTGCAAAAGACCCAGCCCTTTCTCTCCTGGTTTATTCTCCTTTTCTCCCATGGCAAAAGGAGTTCATCCTTTGTGGTTATGCTAAAATTTGCATATGGCATAAATTACTTTCACTTGTTAGAATCAAAATATAACTGTGGGAAGCCAGGCAGCCGTTGAACATGAGGGAATGCACTGGTAAAAGCTGGAAGCCATAGAAATTTTGCTGTAGCAAGACCACTGTGTTCATCTACATTTCATTACATACTAAGCAGCCAGACGCTATGGATACTGGTGCTTCCATGAGATAATCCCATTTCTTATTTTGTATAGATGCCAGTTTATGCTTAAAACTTGGTTGTATCATAACCAAGAAGCAGTTCCAGAAGATTTAGTGTGACCAGACCCCTTGACCGATAGTACGGGAAAAGATCTGAAAGGCAAACAATGAATTTAAATTAACTGAAAAGGAAATACTGTGGTATCAAAAGTCTTAATGCTGTCATATTTCTTACCTTGTCTTCTCTCTTTCCTTGTATGTATGTTTTTTCTATTAAAGAAGTAAACCAGTCCTGCGTATTTTCCGTTACAGCAGCTTCCTTTCTCTGGTTTGAATAAGCAATCTTCAGGAGCAGGGCTCAGATATCACGAATGCAGGCCTATTGAGACACTGAGAAAGTTGCAGTGCATTGAGAGGATACCTGAAATCCCTGTTTTCCTAGGGACCTACAAGCTGACTGCTGCCTAGTACTCAGGCCCCATCATAATATTTGTTGTCTGTGCTTTGGAGCTTCACCCTTGCAGGAGAAGCCCAAATACAGTTACCAAGTCACTTCATTGCTCATAATTCTCTGAAATGTCACTTCAGCTTCCTTTATAGTTTCTTGAAACTTAAGCTGATCTGACTGCCTAAAAGGAAAGCACCGATACAGAGGGCAGCCTAAAAATCCTGCAAAATCAATGTATAGTTGTGAATTGCCAGGGAATGTATCAACTGGGAGACAGTGCATGCCCACAGCGACAAGACTGTATTTTTCAGCCACTGCTTGGGAAAACTTCTCAAAAAGCAACCTCTGTGAAAAAAAGTAACACATGATCCCTGGTGACCACAAAATTACTCCCTGCTTGAATTTTGAATTCCCATCAACCTCCCTTCCCATTTCTGCTTGACATATTCGTAGCCACTTAAAGGGTGAAACAGGTACTTGAGATACCCCTGCGCCTGTCATAGGAGAGGATGCACAAGTATCCTACTCGATTCACTGTTATAGTGGTTTGTTTTTCTTTCTTTCTGTTTCTCTTTTTGAGAATGAATATGGATACTCAGGATATGCTTTTCATGCAAAAGTTTATTTTGCCCCAATATATAAAACATTCTGGCATTTTCTGCAACATTTTTATTTTCAAATAAACAACAAAAGAACAGGGGGGAAAAAAATGTGGACATGGACTTTTTTTTAAATCTTTTTATTTTTTTTTTGTCTTCTCATCGTAGTATTTTTTGTACAAACTTGGTAACAATCTTGTACCAAATTTATCTTTATAAATACTTCAATGAATTAAAATTATTTGACTAAAATATTTAACTAATGCTATAGGTATTTTCCAGTAAAGAAATTGCTATTCTTAGTATATAGTGTGTTAGATCCTTAAACAAATATATGCATTGGTTTAAATATTTTTAGGAATTGTCATGTTTATGGAACTAACAGGAGTAGGAGTAATGTTGTGTAATGGACAATCAAATGCACAGCTATTGCACAATGAGTTGTGTGCTTAAGCTATGTGGATTTGGCTTCCAATTTAGCCATTCAGATTTTGTCCTTTAGCACTGAAGTTGCACTAACAGTAAGATCTTGTAAGATCTGATTCCCTATGTTCTTAAAAATCTAAAATGTTTTTAGTTGAACTTCGTTAGAGGATATAATTATAATGGTAAAGAGTCTTTTCACAGTAAAACCTTATAAAAGCTTCATCTTTCAAGAATGATGAACAAGAAGGAAAATTCTTTTATTCTAACTATAATTTTAGGACCTGATTTTTTCAGAAGCACAAGAAGATTGATTTTATTTCTACTTTTTGTCTTGAATTGCTGTCCTAGAATTGACTTTGTGCTCCTTGGAAATTAGCAACACATTACAGATCTCTGTATCTATCTATGTTATTGAAGAAAAATGTTTTCATGATTCCGGAAGTACCTGCTACCTAATATGATGGACGCTGTCCACAGGACAAACTGCCATCTGAATCTGTAACAGTTAATTCATATTTACTCTTACTCATCATTTACAGAGTGAAACACAAAGAACTGATGAGAGCCAGACTTCATAGATTACTGTTGCTTCAGTCTAGCACTTTACCTTATAGATGTATTGATAAATACATCTATACTTAAAAGTTTCTGTTTTCCTAAATTCTTTCTAGACATTGTGGTTTGTTGGTTTGATTCTAAGTCTGGGTTTGGTTGCTTTAGTTCTTATCTAAATTTTCAAATTACTGTTATTTTTATAGTAGCTTTCATAGTTCCCAGATAAGGGATTAATAAGGCAGCTTCAGGATTTATAGCAAAATTGCCTCAAATCCTCTAAAATTTTTAGTTTCCTATGCCTTTAACCACACAGAAAATAATTAGTGAAATGCATGCCCTAGTGCCTATTTGAAAAGACTTTAAAAAAAACCCCAAACTTTTTTCTTTAAAAAGGCAAAATAAAATAAGAAATCTATGTGAGCATATTTTAAATATGTCCAAAAGAAGACAAATGCTATTAAGATTTATGAGTGTTGAAAATTAGTTTCCAATCAGAATAATTGCTATTCCCTTAAGAATATGGAAACATGTAAGAATATTTGAAAATACAAGGTATTTTAGAAAATAATAGAGGGGATATATTCTTTTTAAAGCATTCTTACAGTCAGAAACACATGTAAAAACATTTTTATCTTTTTTTCAGAATTACCTCTTCTATTGATTCTGCACAGGGAAAATGCTGGTATTTTAATGAGTTGATGAAACTTAGTATTAAACATCGATATGCACATGAATACGGTGAACTAAATGTTATGGATAGAGATGGACCAGAAGCACTTCAAAATCATTTAGAACAAGCATCCACTGGCTGCCTACAGGAAAATAACCTCTTTATCATGGGTGTGACAGAAAATAAACAGGTCTTGTTGGATCCTTCCAAAAGATGGATTACTACTGGCGATACTCAGGCCACATTCATTAACTCCTCCATACCTGTACACCAAAAGGAAAATAAAGAAGATCAGAGAGTGAAGCAGAAGAGTACTGAATCTTGTATTAATTACAGTGGGGAGAGCAAAGACAACAATAACATGTCAGCCCAACTCACATCACAACAATCAGTGATAGTAGCAAGTACTATGAGAAGAAATCTCCAGCTTTTTGAGAATGATACGGAAAGGTAAGACAGATGTCAGATTGCTTTCAAATAGATTATTCAGATAGACAATAGGAGTGAGGATTTCTTATTTAAAACAGATGCAAAGAACTTGTAAGATAATATTTTTAAGCTTATTAGACAATAAAGAGTTATATTGAGGTGTTGCACACTAGGCTTCCATATTAACAAGAATCCTTTGTGATATTCTGTCAGTTGATATATTAGAATATAGATATGTAAGCACTTCAAATAATTTAAAAATACTGTATAATAAGAGAATTTGAAAACTTCCTCTTGGTCTCCTTCAATTTCCTTTTTTTTTTTTTTGCAATAATGTTGTGACATCAGTTCAAACACGCAGTGTTAAGAATGCAAATGCTGATGTTTTCCAGAAGCTTTGACTACAAACTAGTGTAAAGCTTTTTTGCTGTACTATTCATTAGACATTCAAGATTCATCTGTGTAGACTTTACAGTCAGTACCATTTAGAAGGCAAGAGGTAAAAATTCCTTAAATCTACCACCCTACTCCCTTGACCTTAGGCCTGTCTCCTGCTGTTGTGATGACTGAAGAGCTAGCAGCCTACCCTGCTTTTGGTACTCCTCCAACATGCCTCAACCTGCTTCTTAAAACTAGAGACAGGGGTGAGAGGCCAATTCAACTTTTTCCGTGCCCCTACATTTTCTCCCACATGAAATACACTGGCTTATTACCTCTGTGGAATGTATTTACTGCTGATTTGTGTGGGTTTGGATGTACAGTCAGGGGAAACAGAAGCTGATTTTTTTTTTGCCCTAAAGGGTCAAGGGTTCAGTTAACAATTTCATAAGAATTCAGTTTCAAAAATAGATGTCTTGAGAACACTATGAAAAGCAGTAATGGTGGGTGTGCTTCTTTGTTCTGTTTAGACATGGTAAATAGGCAGTAGTGCTTAGTGGATATTTAAGACACTAATAATTTGTCATAAAATTTATTATTCAGGAAGACCATGCAATTCATCATTACCTCTCAGCAAGTTGAAAGCAAGAGTACAGTAGTCTATTGCAGAAGATGAATGCTTAAAAAAATTATTTTTGAAAAGTTAATTTAGTATTTAGTTAATGTTTTAAATGCATTCTGTAAGTGTCTTTTTGGAGATGTCTGTTCAAAACAGAATGCAAACCATTATTTGTGTTTGTTTTTCCAATTCAGTTAATGCTTCCTACAGATCCAAAGCTTATAAAGAATTCATTTTTGGGGGTTGATAAACTTAATAAACACATTTAGGGCAAAAAAATTATATCTTGACCTCTGAAGTGTGCTGCTTTTTTTTTTTCTGAATAGTATTTCTCTATTTAAAGAGATACACTGCACAATGAAAGAAATTATGTAAAGATTAGGGGAAATTTAAACCCACTGTCCAATTGAAATGAGTATTTTGTGGAGAAAAGGTTTCCAAGATAGAAAAGATAGTAAAATCATAATGCAGAGCTGACATTAAACTTTTTCTCCATCAGTATAAATTAATTGAATATATATTTAGAAATCTCAATCACTGAACAAATCTAAATAGTCTGTAATTAGTGCTTGTTAAAAAATGAGCAAATTAGAAAATTTACATGGATAACCACTGGTCAGTAGTCTTAGATTAAAGGGTAAAAGCAGGAAAAAGATGAAATTGCGCTTTCCATTTCTTCTGTCTGCTCCATTGGAAATATCTGTCTCGTGCAGTTTTCTCTTTAGTGCTTGGTATTTGCTTCTTTGGTTTGTTGTTGTTGTTGTTGTTGTTTTATTTTTTTTTATACAGATGGTGGGAGTAAGCATACTCTTCCAAGAATTTATTCAGTCATTGTTAAACCAGTTCTACTCCTAATTCTTCCTTGGAGGACTCTTCCTCTACAATGATTATAAATGGAACAGAGCCCAGCAGAGATTAGTCTTTAGATAATTGGATTTCAGAAGTTATAGAATGTGAATATTCTTCTGAACATATATGTCACGTATGGGTTGTAATTTCATGTTTAATGGCAGAACTTTTCATTTGTCGCAAAGCACAGTGCTATGTTTTATGGTTGTAGTTTGGCAGATATGATAATCCAGTTGTACTGGCTGTGTCATTCATAAAGGTATTTATTTTTCTAGGAGAGTACATATGGCAGCGTCAGTGATCCAGTCCCTTTGGCGGCAGTACCGTGCTCGGAATAAAAATGACTGCAACAAAACAGAGAATCATCAGTATACAGAAGCATTGAGACAGAAGCATGAAGCTGCCACTGTAATCCAGGTTGGTTTATGGTACTCTCTTTACTTGTTTTGCAAATTAAATAAGAAAAAAAATCTTACTCATTTTCTGTACTTGTACTTCTATCTGTTTTTGCTTATGAATTTATTAATAATTTAATCATTAAACATTTTTGTTTTATTTATTCAACATAAGCTTGATGTTTCTAAAAGAGACACTTCTTTATGAAAAGTTTCATAGAAACATAAAAATATTTTCCCTATTTTCACCAAATATTTCCCTGACTTATTTTTGCTTGATTTAATTCTAATATTGTGCCTAAGAGATACTGTGCCCATGTTCTTACTGAGGTATGTCTGTGCTATTAAAGTGACAGATGCTGCACAAGTAATATATCGTGTCTGATATGACCAACTACTCTTCCTGTCTCTTCTATCCTACCTATCCATCTCTTTCCTTCTCTCCCCATCTCCAAAAACCAGGATTGCTTCATCCATATTGCTCTTGGGAACAGACCATGGCCTAGGCTATGGTAGATACTGAGCTGATAACAGTTAAATAGCATGGATTACCATTTGCAAGAGTTGAAGTCCATACCTTGATTCTGTCTAGTTTGCTAACCAGACAGAGTTAATGGGGTTTTTTTCTACATTTTGAAAGGAATTTACCCTGTGTTGGTTTCATATTTCAAGTTAACTTAGAAACATTCTGTATTGTAAGTCTTATATAAAAATGTCAGAAGTGACAGTGATTTAGGAGCAAAAATTTGTTACTGGAGTATATTGTGTAGCTAGCATATTAACAATTGATCTCAATAAGTTTATTTAATCCTTTTTTGAACTTATATATTTGACCTCTACTACATATTAAATCGATGAGTTTCACAGATTTATATGGTGATTAATATGTGCTTCTTTTCATGTGTTTCAAACATGATGATTTCCAAAGTGAGTATGAAAATAAAGTCCTTCATTATTTATCTTCTGTGTGTGTTACAGATTTTTAGGTCTCTCTTATATCCATCCTTACATACACTTTTTGGAAATAAAATTTTAGTCTGTTTAGTCTCTTTTCACATTACTCTGTAATTCTTTCTATCTTTTTATCCGCGTTTGAACCTTTGCCGCAATCTTTTAAAATCTTTTTTTAAAGAAGCAACTAGAACTTAATTCCATAGGCAGATATATAATGAATTAGTACAGTAAGACAGTTTTCCTCTTGTTTCTTAGAAGCTACTAACACGCAATTTTTCTTTTTGATTATGACTGAGCACTGACCTGAGCTTTCATAGATTTGTGTTTATCCTTCTGTAGATCTACAGTTTATCCTTCTGCATATATCATTAGGATTGCTTTTCTCCTTTGTATTTGTAAAAACTAGTTGTGTGTGTTGAATGAAATATATTTGTCGTTTGATCACTTAGTAATATCAGGGTATTTTGTCAGGATGCTTATGCAGATCTGTAGGAAAATAAGAATGAAATTATAAGAAAACAGTTCTAATACATTTAATAATTTTATAATAACCAGGAAATATGTGTGTAGAAAATGGTGAAATATTCATTAATTTACATGGTTGGACAATAATTTTCTAAAAATTAATGAGCTAAATGTTAAACCAGAATATGAGATTTA
>NW_016690189.1:4497318-4511285 GCF_001604755.1 Lepidothrix coronata
GTCTAGTCATACTTTTTAAAAAAGAAAGTCACTTTGTAAGTTGCAACCAAGCTAAAAAGAAATCTATCACTCCTTTTTTCATCAAAGGCAATAACTCTGTTGCCCTGAGACCAAGTGTTGTTCTCTCTGTAGATTTTTAAAATTCCAGTCTTCTTGACAGCTTTTGAAATTATTCATCAGGAGTTTCCTTCACATATTTTTCGCATATCCACACTCAGACACATAGTCATTTCTAATTTTTTACTTGCTTTCCACAACATCTAGGTAGTGTTTTTCTTTTCCTTTTTTCTCATTTTTTTTTTTTGAGGGGTGGAAAGAATGAAAACTACCTCTTGTGTGCTAACTCTTCAAAAGTAAACAGCAATTAGAACAACAATTTCCTCACATCTCCCATCTTTAGTATTCTTATCACATATCCCAACTAGAGCCATACGATGTGTTCTGTCGTCTTTTCTGATAATCCTTCAGAATGTGGTTTGTCTCAGGGTGTGAGCTCGTGACAGTGATTGCTGTTGCTAGTGCCAGGAAATAAGTGTAGCATATGGATTAGAAGGTCCTCATAATGTTTATTTCTTGTATCTTGACACTCTTATGTATGTCTAGCTCTTGTAATTGCTTATAAATGTCAGATCAGGATCCAGTTTTTCTGTATTGCATGCTGCAAAGAATATGATCCTTTTTCCATCAAATTGCATATAAAGTTACAATGTTGTAGAAAAGCAAAAAAGTGTCTGATGAAAATTTCCTTAGATACGTTCCATTCTTTTAAAAAGGAGGGAAAAAACTCTGTCCTAAGTAATATATTGAACGATCAATCTTTTTTCCATGAGTGTTTATAAATGATCTCTTGATATGTTCCTGTTTCTTCAGCTGCTGTGTTAGTGAATTCCATGCTATTCTCAGTCTGCGGCATCAGCAGACTCATAAACCTTCTACCTCCTTCAGTAGTGCTGCTTATCTTACATGCTGAAATCTTGTTTTCTAGTTATCTGATAGATATTCTGGTCTTGAGAGTATGTTGTTGCAGTCAGTAGCTGATAAAATAAACAGAAACACAGCTACTAGAAGTTGTGACTGTCACTAACACTCCAGCCTCACAGTACTTTGTGCTTTGATTGCTTTCTGGCCTTCCACCATGAGATCTGAATTCTTCATACCACCTGAAATTCTGTTAATTTTTAAACAGAACCTGTCTTCACAGCTTGTCTCTGCTCAGTTCTTGGTTCAATAGCCAGATTCAAACAAATACTTCCCAAAGGAAAGCCCACTACAGATATAATTTGGAACCTATATGTAGCCAGTGGTATATTATTTTTCTAAATTACATTTAGCTTCTGTGACATATCAAAGTGTAGTGATGTCATTAATTATACTTCCTAGTCTTATTTCTCTAAATACAAAGTCAAGCCTCGGAACTGAATAAACAGGCCAAGCAATGGAAAAATGTATCAAAGTGCAAAAAGCTTTATTTCTTTGAAGTTTTAGACCCATTATAGTTGCCCGAAAGGAAAACTGTTTTAAGCCAAATGCATCATTGTAAGTGGAAGCAATAATACAGGCATCAGTTCTTCTCAGTAAGTACATCTGCATCTGGAATCTCTTGAAAGCTGAGCTGAGGACCTCAAATCACTGAATTTATCTCCCCTAAGTTCTTTAATTTTTGTGTAATGTTGAAATTGATGTTTTAATATAGGTATAGATTGTGTTTAAAGTATCTAGTTAAGTGTCTGGTAATTAGCATGTCCGCATACATTGATTTCCATTAAAAGAGATCTTTAGTAATCCATATTTACAAATTTCAGGAGCTATCCTAAGTGATTTGTCTGTGCTTTGTGAGAAGAGGCCATTGATGCAGTGAATATTGTAATTGAGTTAAATTGCAGTACTTAAAGGAGGAACCGTAGAAGAACATGACATGTCAGCTTCTGTTCTCCTCTGCTGTTAAATCTATGCTTGTCTCATTGCCTGGAGTTTGAAATCCTCTTAGTTTAGAACATAGCAGTTGTTATCCAATTGGAGCACAGCTTGCCTCCCCTGAACAGAGGTCCAAGGGAAGAAATAGGATGCATCCAGGGGGATTCAACAAGCAGCCTGATGTCATTTTGAGGTCACTCTCTATCATCTTTGAAAGAACATAACTGGCGGATGTTACTGGTGACTGGAAAAGGGTAGACATCACACCCATCTTCAGGAAAGTCAAGAAGAAAGATCCAGGGAACTACATGCCAATCAACATTATCTCACTTCCTGGGAAAGTTTGGAGCAAATACATTCAGAAGCCAGTTCTAAACCTATGAAAGATGATGACTGGGAAAAACTAGCATGGGTTTACCAAGGACTAGTCAACTTCATTGTTTTCTGTCAAAAGGTAACTGGCAGTATGAATAAGGGTAGTGCAGTGCATATTGCATTGCCCTTAGCAAGGCCATTGACTGTCTCCCACAGCTTTATTCTCAAAATTTTTTGAGGTGTGAGTTGAACAAGTAGACAGTAAAAGTCCCTGTCAGATTAACTGCACTGCCAGGCTCAAGTAGTGTGTTCTTTGGTGCCAAGTCCAACTTGTGGACAGTAATTATTAGAGCCCATCATGGATGGTAGGGGGCCCAAAATAGTTAAAATTTTAATTACCAACCTGGAACAGAATGCAATCTCAGCAATTGTGCAGATGGTAGCAAATTGAGGGCAGTGACTGGAGGATCAGGATGTTCTCTAGAGCAGCCTGCACAGGCTAGATAAACAGGCTGACCAGAGCCTCATGATGTTTAACAAGAGCAAGTCCAAAGTCCAATATATGTGGGCAATACTGTTGGCTAGGGGCTGCCTATCTAGGAAGCAGTCCCACAGCAAAGGATGTAGGGTCATAATGGACTTTCTTTGCCATGCACCATGCAATTCTTCAGTTCTTGATAGTGGAAACAAAGAATAGTAAAAACAAAACCAAAACCAAAAATCTTCTGTGCTATAACACACTCTTAATTTAGCTGATAGCTATATAACTTTATGTCTAGTTTTTCCTTGAACAGAGTGGGCTAAGGAATCCTAAATGCTAAATATTGTTAAAACCATCTCCTAGTACTCAGTCTAGTAATTTTTTTTGCATGAAAGATACTTATTAATTTTTTTATATGGAAATAGGAGTAGTTGCCGATCATTTCACAAATCTGAGTTTACACCAGGAAAACATTGCAAAGAATCAGCTCCTGAAGCTCTGGAATTTCCAAGACAGTAGCACTGCAGGTCCCAAAAGACTGAAGTTGTTGAGACTACAGTTATGAATCAACAAATTTCAACTTGCAGATTCATTTCTGCATAATTTATTTCAAACAGAAGAGACAGGGCTAGGGACATATAAAGATGACAATATAAGTGAAGCTGAGAGATTATTGAGACATACCTTCTTTAGAATTAAGCATACTGTAATGTAATTAGAGATTTTTTAACGTTTCAAAAAAATATATGCTTATAACTTAGTCTTTCTTTGCTCTTTGTCTTCCAAATACTTTTTTGTTCTTGTTTCTGAAATAGGGACTTTTAAGCAAAAAGAAAAAGTTGTCTTGAAATTGAATAAAATCTCTCATGTGACCTGAACTTTGAAACATGTTAAAGGTTAAATGACTATAAACTTGAGACTAGTCTATTTTTTATTACCATGTGCTTCTCCTTGATTTCCCTTCTTTTGACAAAACTGCAAGCTGAAGTACAGCTTTCTTTTCTATTGTGTTTTTAGTATTCATTACCAAAACTTGATAGAACATTTTGGGTTTTGTTCCTTTGAAATTGTATATTTTTTGAATACAATTTAAGGGGTAGGGATGAGTGGTTCCTTGGCTGTTTGTTTTTCTAAGTTTTTAATTCATTTCCCCGTGAAAGTTTTTTTTGTTTGTTTTCACAGAAGTAAAAAAATCTGGAAAAAGGCTTACAGGGACATGGCAGCTAAAATTTGTGTCATGTGGCAGAGTCAGAGAGGGGAAGTCCTGAAGATTCTTGTAATTTTAATGGGGAAAGACCATATCTGGAGTCTTAGACCTATTCTGAGGGGTGGCCTGAAGGTTCCAGGAGCTTGATGTTTATTTAGGTGGTTGGGCACATATATCTCAAAAGATTTTGAAGCATAAGTTTCTGATGCTTACTTGAACTATGTCTAACCTTTGTGGTTGAGGTTACCATTTACACATCTCTATTTTTTTATTCCTATATTCAAAACAAGGACACAGAACTTCCTTTGAACACTGTCAGGCTTAAGATAAAAATGCATTTTTGGAAAAGTTTGGGTCATGTAGATCATGAATGACTGACATGAACTACAAAAAGATTCAGACTTTTGGAGAGTTATGTATGTAAACATTCAGCCTTTTGTTTGAACAAAACCTTTTATGATCCTTGAAATTTTCATTGTTCATTTACTTTTCCAAAACAAATTCTTTCCATAATTTTATTCATATTTATTTTAAGAAATCACGTAGATCCATATATTAAATATAAATACATATAGTCATTAGAATTTGAGAGAACAGCTAGTTTTCTAAGCTTAATAAAAAGTTAGGAAAAATGACATTTGGATAAGACATTCCCCAATAAAATTTTCTTGAGTGTTTTTATTAACAGAATGTTGGGATTTTTTCCAGTAATCATCAATATATCCTTCTTATAAATGGACAACTACACAACTATACTTGTCCTCTAATTTTCCTACAAGAATGTACTTTAATAATTAACCAGCTTTTTGTAAGTCTATAACGTCTCTTGGGGTCAATTAATCACTGCAATGTTTCTCTGGAATTCGTATGATACTGACTACTTTTTTTGGCTTTAAACTTTGTTTGGTTTTAGCAGTCATAAGAATGCAGCTGTACCCAGCTTTCTTTTCTAATGTATATATATTGTCTTATATAAAGGCAGGGCAGAAAGAGAAGCATTGCCAAAGGTTAAAATAACCTTTATTAGGGTGCTAACCTATTTATCTTCAACACATAAAATATGTGAAAAAGAGTGAAAGAGAAACTCAGAGTAAAGGACTGTTTTTCCTACTGCTTGCAGTTCAGAGGTATATTTTCTGTAAAATGTATATCCACTACACAGTCTAATAAAAAAGATTTAATTTTTTTTATAAAATTGTATAAAATATTTACATATAGATTTAAAATGGCAGAATTTAGACTGAATTTTTGTAGTATTGGACGTGGAATAATAATGCAACTAATAGGTGATAGAGTTAAGGATGTTTATATCTCATATTTTCTTAGCTTTGGAAGTTTTTTAAAAAGTCTGGGTCTGATTTGATGCTTAACTTCCTAACATTGAACTAAGCTTTACACTTGAACTTGTGTTTCACAGAAAAACTAGTCCATAGAGTATTCTGATTTCTAAAAGGACTGGATGAAAGAAAAGGCTAAATACACAAATATATTCTGATCTTTAATTTCAAAGGAAGTTTTCAATCACAATCTATCAACAATACACAAAAGAGCTTAGATAAGTGATCTGGTCCTTCTGTTTCAGCTATAAAAGCTAAAAATCTGTGATTTCTTAAGAAATTTGTCAAAACTTATGTAGGATTTTAGAGAAGAAATTCCTAGCAAATACTTAGGCCTTGGCAGAAATGAAGTTCAGTTTAAAAAGAAATGAAAGATGTTGTCCTGGACTAGTATGATATTTGAATGAGATATCACACAGAATGAAATATGTTTGCCAGGAACCAAGAGAGAAAGTTACAGCTTTCTGCCAGATGAAAGGCAGTTCAGTAGGCTGGCTGTGAGTATCCACGGGGGTAACCTTCAGTATATGATCCTTCTGCCTGACCACTCCCTCTCCCAGTCTAAGCAATTATTTAACCTACAGAATGTCTAACACCAGGAAAAGTAGTTCTTCATGTGGCATATATTGCCCAAGAGGAATTTTTTCACCTTATTTGAAATAGTCATAGAAGGCTGTTGAAGGTTCTGCCTTTCACTTGTCTTTTTCTTTTAACTTTTTTAGTCTTGAAGCAAGCAAGATTTTAAGTGCACTATTCAAATATGCTCACTAAAAACTAGGAAAGAAGAAATCAAGGACATCACCACCTCGAAGAACTTTATTCAAATTTGTATTCTATAGAGAAAGCTAGTGGAAAGGTTCATTATGATTCATTTATTTATTTACTCTTATTGCATAGTATTTTTATTAAAAATCAATTTGATTGTGGAGAGGGCAGATACATTGTAAAATCTGGTTGAAAAAGGGCTATTCTTCCTGAGAATGACGCTAATGGCCTGCCTCACATAGGGCAGCAGAAGTCCAGAAAAACGCATTAGACAAAACCAGGCAGATGAACTGAAGGGTGAATCTTTTTTTAAAAGTGAAGAATTCCACATATTATTTCTGTGAAATTGTAATGTAGAAATACTGCTTTGAATAGAAGATCCTTTTTTCCCCTCTGCCATTCTTCCTGTTCTGCTGTAGTGATCAGGAGCCAGTAATAACTCTGAGTTCACAGAGTATTTTGGATGTTAATTTTCTTCTGCTTGTTTATATTCTGTTGGGTAATTTTCCTGGTTTTATCTTAAAATACCATATAAATAAAAGCACTACATAAATATAACCTTTTTTTTTTTTTTCTGGCTAAACCATTACTGTCTTGAAAACAGTGAATGAGTCAATGAGGAAATGAAGGAAGAAAGGAAAGAGGTATAAAGAGTTAGTTTTCCCTAATTTTCAAAGATAGTTTCAGAGTTTTGCTAGGTGGTGATTCTGAGATAGACCATGTTTGGAAACATGAGGTAGCTTCAGCTCCCATGGCATTCAACATGTTGGTGTTTTGAAATTAATCTGCACTACTTCAGCAGTTATATCTCCTGAGCATTGTACATGATTTGCGTTTTTTCTGGATTGACGTAGAGGTGACCTGGCAAACACACGGACTAAATAGTTATATTTGTCACTAGAAAATAGATTACTGTTTTTAGATGAGGAATATGTCCCTAGATTTTAGCAGAAAGACCAGTTTCCAGGATCTGAAAGAATATACTAAAGGAAGGATTATCCTCAACATGTCCAGCTTCTTTTATTCTTTCCATAAGCCTCTGCTACTGAACTCTTCTGGAAGCAGAGTACTGATGTAGATAGATATTTGGTCTGACCAGATCAGAGTTGGGAGATGTCAAATGCTGGCCTTACTTTTCAGCCTGTATTGTTCGTGCCTTCTTGCATCCTCTGCTTCAAACTCTAGTTCAGTTTTGAGGATTGGTTTGGTTTCTATTACACTCTTGTGATCGATCCTCCTTGATCTCAAAGAGATGAAAGGCAATATGTGATGGCATTATTCACAGTTTGGACAATTACTTATAGAAGCACTTCAAAGCTGAGCGTAGATTTGACACTGTGTCCTGTGAACTGTTTTTTGTTCATGGTATAAATATAACTCAGAACAGCCCAAATTACATGTGTAGTCATTATAAAAGATTCTTTAGCTCCAGATTGTAATCCAGAGCATATAAAAGATGACTAGGATTAGGTTGTATAAATAACAATGGCACTAAAACTCTACTTTTCAATATTAAGACCCAATTAAAGTTAAAAGAACCATTCTCAGTGACTTTGGTGTTGTAGGATTGAATTCTGTTTCTGAGAGCACAGAAGTTTAATATTTGACATAAATAGTCATTACATTTTACAGAGGAAACAATAGAACAAATATTTGAAAAATGAAGGAATAACAAAATGAAAAAGGCTATATGCCATGAAAAAGAATCCCTAAGTCTCCAGAGTTTATTAATGAGCTGCAAAATCAAAGGGGGAAAAAAAACCCTGTAAGAGTAGTCTCTCAAAGGATAAATGCATTGTGAATCAGAATAAAAAGTGCCTGATCCTAATGGATAAATGGAAACAGCTAATAATATGAAAGTTTTATTACTAAAATTCAGAAAGAAAACACCAAACCTGAATTCACATCTCCTTCTTGTTGAAGAATGGTATCAGGGATAATTGTGTTTAAAAATTTAAAAATTAGTTTTAAACAGGAAGTTAAAATGAATTTATTTCTGTGAGGTGTAGCAAAAAGTAGAAAGGTCCGTGTATGTTTTATGTGGTTGTGAAACTTGAAGTAATATAGTCTTTTTGAGGCAAACACTGGAAATAAAGTATGGAGGATATAGAAGTATAAAAGATATCTTCAGATGAACTTAAGTGTGTTAAATCAATTATGTATGTGATTTACACATGTGTAAAGCTACATTATACTCCTCAGTATTTATGAAATCAACTCCTTCACTTGGCTTTAGAAAGAAATATTAATGTAGTATGTCTGTAGCTGTTTATGTAAACCATACAATCAAATACTATGATTTTATTTACTTTGTAATTCCTCTCAGATTGTTGTCTTTTTCTCTTAGTGGAAAATATCAGTAGAAATGGATCTTGTTTTTAGCCTTAGGTGTTGGTAAATCTGTCATAAACTTTTCCTTGGTTATAATTTATGAATGTTTATGGAAAAGATATGGATAGAAGTTTCTTGAGCTTAATGCTGTGAAAATCTCTGGGGAAAACATAGTAGAAGAGCACATATTTGACAATCAATTATGTCTTTATTTTTGTTGGACAAAGCAAACATCAATATGGTATATTTTTGTAATATGCTACGCAGTTGTAGGAGATGTGCTTACTGATAAATCAGTTATCTTTTTTTTTGTCTTGCATATTTATACCTTTGAATCATGCTTTAATATTTTCATTGATATTGTTTTCAACACTTAGAACACTGAAATACATTTTATAGGCTGCAAAAGAAATAACACAATTAATATTAAATTCATAAATGGCAAATGCTGGGCTAGGAAAATACTTGTGAGAAAAGTTTCAACGTCAATATTAAACGTAAAGAACTTTAATTTGGCTATGGTACAACTATAAAACAAAACGATTCAATCAATGTACTGTTAAGGGATTCTTGTACCAAAAATTGACTGCACCCTTGAGTGTTATCTCTCATGTTTCTTTTATTTTTTTTTTAATTTCTATCACAAACTATGTCATGAGAGAGGTAAAAATTCAAATAGCTAGGATGCAGGCTTGGCCTGAAATCTGACATTAGAGCTCAGATCATATTTCACTGATAATGTAAGACATTTAGATACTCAGGTAATTAATGGACACATTGTTGTACACATCAGTGAAGTTGATTGACATTTAAATTGTACAAGAAGTGGAAATCTACATCTCTCTCAGCTGTATGGATGCTTTTGGAAATAGAGGGGGAAAACAATTCTTCTGAACTTTGCTTTTTATATATCTTTATATATCAGCAAAGTTGAAAACACATCTTTTGCAAATATGGAGTTCACCTCTGGCTGGATTGTATACCCAGACTTGGAAAAGAAGAGAAAAACTCTCATCTGAAAATCTAAAAATCTAATTTGCATAGTGCAATTGAAAAGTAAATTTAAAGAGGACAGGGAGGAATAATATCTATTTTCACTGAAAGTTTTTGGTCAGATTTTCTCCCTTTTTCATAGCTATTCATTTTGACCATTCTGCCCATATTTAAATGATTATCTTTGGGATTTGATTTGCTACAGTCTGCTTCTGGAATAGGTTTTTTTAAGTGAAAATTGTTTGAATCAACCATTCAGTGGTTATCAGCATAAGAGTAATCACTGAGAAGAGCTAAGTTAGTGAGTTGTAGGTAATTGTTATAGTTAAAGAATGTGATGCATTTTATTTGTTGCATGCCTTTACAGTTTATTTATATAGATTTCCTAACATATACGACCACTCAAGAGAGGAGGTGTAGTGAAAAGGATAATGTTGTATATTTATCATTAATTGAAATGGTAAGGAGGGGAAAAATGGTAAAGAGACATTATCTTTAATAATGAGGGCATAGAATTTATCCAGATTTATTAAATAATAGAATGAAACCCAAAATATACTGTAATCAAGTAATAGGGAACTCCTGAAGCAGGGAATCAAAGATCCCTTTTAAGACATGAAAATAAAATAAAAATTTATTATTTTTAAAAGCATGGTCAGATTGGAAGCAGAGTGATCTTCAAGCCACCAAATTATATGACCAGTACCTGAAGTAACCTTTCAAAATAGCTGGAATATGATCCTTTTGTCTCTCAGAAGTTCAAAGGGCTTGGAAGACCTTGTTCGCCAATCTAAGGCTGTACAAAGTCCTGTTTACACAAACTACACAGTAAGGTATCCAAACTTGGAATAATTTCTCAGGGTCAGAAATCAGTACAATTTGAAATATTTTATGAATGGGAGAAAAGTAGTCCAGTTTTATAAATTAGACATTTTCTAAAGAATGAACCCCAGCCTCTTTGCTGCTGAAATAAGAACCTGAATGACTGAGCCCTGTAAGTCAAGCCAAATTCTTCAGCAGTATTTACTTATCGTGTGGGAGTGATTTACTTCTCTCACTTATCAGAATATATTGAAAGAACATGTGGTAAAAAACCTCAATGACT
The DNA here is from genome assembly GCF_001604755.1 of Lepidothrix coronata. Taxonomy (NCBI): domain Eukaryota; kingdom Metazoa; phylum Chordata; class Aves; order Passeriformes; family Pipridae; genus Lepidothrix; species Lepidothrix coronata. The sequence goes on from NW_016690189.1 coordinate 4,507,767, forward strand.
TATAAGAAAAATAAGTCATATACAGGTTGAGTTTGAACCAAAGTCTAAATTTTGTTTTTATGAAAGAAAACTGAATTCTGCCTTAGGTACTAGAGACACCAGTTGGCAATTAATTCTGTCACCTCTCTTCATTCCAACCATTACTTTGGTTTCCAAATTATTCCATTACATCAAAAATAAAAGTGCTTAATTGAAGAAATAAATACATGTAGGATTCACTTTTATAACCCCAAATTTTGATGAAAACTTTCCTATTTCAGTTCGACTCAATGAAAGCAAGTTTGACAGAATCAGGCACCTACATCTGGACATAAAATACTCAATTAGGCAAAAACAGCATACAAAGCTGTTCGTGGTCTTTATGCCTTTAAGTACCTTAGGTCTGTATTTTTTAAAAGTTTGGCAGTCTTTTGTAATAACTTGGGTCTATTAACAATGTTGGAATAAAATTACAGGAATTTGAGAAGCAGGGGATGCATCTTATTTACAGAACAAAATCAAACCCACAAAAAAAACCCCTACAACCCACAAATACTGTTGATCTGATTTGTTTAAAATAAAACAGTACAATACAGCATCTCCAAAGGTGTTTTGAGTATGATTGCTCTGCAGGTAGCAGTTCTGATATACCATTTGAAAACACAGTCTGTAGGACACTTTAAAAGAGACTTTACAAGAGTTATCAAAAGTAAACTGATTTTATCAGTGCACTGTATGACTTTGCTCATTCATGCAGGCTGCGTTAGAGAAGGAATGGCTAACTCTAGATTCCACCCGTTTCCCTTCAAAAACACTCCTGCTCTCAAACCAGCTGCACTGGCCAAAGGTAACATGTCACAGAAACATCTTAGTCTTCAGTCTTTATTCATTCCTTAAGGATATGCTATTCTAGGGTGATTAATACGACAATCTAGTGACTTGAAAAACACAATTACTTTTAGAAGTCTCAGACTTCCTCCTCATCTCCAGATGCAATTTTTCTTTTAGATTTTCTTTCATTTGCGTAGTTTTTCTTTATTTTGGATTTATTTCAACACTTTACTTCACAGTAGCAGAAAAAAAGATGATGTACTTCATCTGCACATTTGGCAATGGATTAAAAATTGCTAGTTGACAAACTACTTTAAAAGTACTACGATCTGCATTATATGACAACAGCTGAATGTTTTCAGAACAGCTAAAGGTCATCGAACTGTAATGTCTGCTAGTTATTTGATAAACTTTGAAGTTTTAGCTTTTTGTTTTGGTAGAGTTTTCTATTCTTGTTACAAGCACAGTATTACTGGTGTTTTATTTACTACAATTAAGACAAAGGGGTCTTATAAATGTATAATTCATTATATTTGGGACGTTAAGTGTAACTAAAGTCACCTTTTTGTCCTAGTTAGTTGAAAGTAAGGTCTGTAATGGGCATATCACCATTAAGAATCATTTCAGTTATAGTAATAGCCTCTGCAAACTCCAGTGCAGGTTTTCCTGCACATTTTAAACTCAAGCTTACAGGGACCGTCAGCTGCATCCTTTTCTTTGTCTTAGAAGTTTTCTAGGCCTTCAGATTCCAATGAACATTCAAATAGTTTGCCATTGTCACCGCAAGAAGTTTGGCAGTGTGCTAACAGACCACATTCATACTCAACAGAAAATATCCATTTTCATAGCAGGTAAGTTAAATAATGTATTTTTTAAATTATATTTAGTTCATTTGGGTTTGACAAAAGTTAAAAGGAGAAAAAGAGGCTATTTTCTGATGCTTGTGCTACTTTTGGTTAATGTGATATTACTGGTGTTAAAATGTATTTACTTGCTAAAACCAAATATATTAAATTCAGTTATTTTTCATTGACTAAGGATTAAGAATATAAGAATATATATGTTTCATTTTATTTATCTAGGTTTGACTAGAAATCATAAAACTTCTATTTTTTCATATATATGACAAGATATACATTGAAATAGAGATTTTGAAGACTAGATAAAGATTAAAAGAGATTTCTTGTACAGCTGTGTTCTGTGAAAGGGCTGAAATATGCCTCAAGTAATTGAAATATAAACATTTCAAATTGATGGCAGACTTTTATTACTCTCCAAGATAAAACCTCCATGGAATATTAAAAGAGATTTTTTTTTTATCGTTTCCAAGCTTCAAAAGTGCCTTTAAAAGGCACAAACAAGTTGCAGAATAACAAAGACTGCAAAATAGTCACCCGAGACCCTTGCCCATTTACCTACTTTTCAGTACTGGTCTTATACTTTGTTTCCAGGTCAGGGACGGGAATAATGTCACAGCTTTCTGATTGGAAGGAAAAAAAGAAATTTTTATTTATGTCTGAAAAAGAAGAGAAAATTTCAGAAGAATGGTATGTTAAGCTATTTTGCTTACCTAGTGATTTCTGGAATAGGTATAGTATACTTGGCTGCTGGTGCTTGCTTTTTCTAAGTTCCTCCTTTCAAGAATATCTGTTTTCTACCAAAGTAAAAATTATCGTAATTACTTTTACAAGTGCCTGGGAAACCATCTTAATAAGTTGCAATAATGTAATGTTAAGAATTGCAGCTATCTCTGTAATTCAGAAAGTTTCATACCATGCATAAGTACTACACACTGATATTCTTTTTGAAAAGTGTATTATACGATAATATGCAGCTGGTGTAACATAATACATGTGAAATATTTAGTAAGTTATTTTCTTTCCCTAGGGGTTTTAAGGATATTTCTACTGCACAGCTAATGCTGAAGAGGGCCCATAAAATGAAGCCTAAAAAATATAGTAATAAAAATTTAGGTAAGTCAAGAGTTAAAATAATGGTTATATTGATGTAATTTTCCCATTCTTAAATCTCAAAGTAGTGTCTCTTTTAAAAGTTTGCTTGTACAACATTAAACATTAATTTGAATAAAGCTGGAGTGTTATTCACTAAAAACAATTTAAATCAATTTGTTACAATGACAAAATACTCAGATTTTAAAAAAGATTCTGCTGGATTTTGAAGTTGAATATTTGATGGCTATGCGAAACAGAAATTTTGTTTCTTCCTGTTTATGTATCTCTTTTTCTAGATGTGAAGTTTATATTTCTGCATTTTACGCTTCTTATATTTTCCTCTTGGGGAAATCTTAGGTTAAAATTATTGACTTGTGCAAGAACTATTTATGAAAATGACAGTTTGACACATATGAAATAAAGTCATATCTCTTAAATATTCAATGTGGAAATAGATAAAGCTTATCTAGCTTCTCTGTAAGTGTCTTCTGGTTCTTCTCTGATACTTCTTATGTCAATGAACCTTTCTTGGAATCATTAATTGTTAGTATGATATGCTAATATAAATGTTACTGGAATATATTAATAAAAATACTAGTCAGATATTGCTAGTATAAGAAACATTTAAATACGTAAGAGCCTGGTTGACAATAGGACCTAACATTAAAGGTCTTTGGAAAATGTACCCTTATTTACATATATTTTATATCACAAGCTACAGTTAATTTTCCTCTTTTGCATAACTTTGCAAAACTGT
>NW_016690189.1:4513714-4568994 GCF_001604755.1 Lepidothrix coronata
CACTTATGGTTCTCCATTACCTAGACACAAAACCTAGAGTGACTTGCTGAAGGACAGAGTTAAAATGTAGAAGTATCTTACCTCATATGTCTGGCCACATACTTTCTCAGTAGAGAAAAAAAAATGGAAAATACTAGCAAGTGCACTGAATCCTGTGGTTTGTATTACAAGGAAGAGCTTAAAGTAGCATAACCTTATAATAGGGAGTGATTCAGTTAAAGCTTATATTGCAGCAGACCAGTCCCACCAAGTAATGGCCTTAAGGTCTGTTATGCCCTAATCCACTACAGTTATGTATGCTTGTTTATGTAGTTAAATAAAGTTGGGGCCTATATTTTAATAATACCAAATGTATGCTATTTTTACTGTACAGTAAGATAATACAAAAAGCGTGGGCAAGGAACCAGAAAATTTTCAGCCAAGTAAAACTGGCATAATGTCAGAAATATTTCTGTTTATCATGGGCGCATAAAATTCTATACAAATTCTAATTCAAAATCTAAATAAAGCAGTCATTAATGCACCTCACTGTGCTTTAACATTAAGTGTCTGTGACTCATAACAATCCTAGCTTCCTAAAGATGTCTTGGCACAGCAGTACAGAATTTCTTGCTTAACTTGGAATTTCCTTGTTTCTGTGAATTTTATATTAGCCGCTGAAAGTTCACTTCTTTTTCTTTTAAGATGGCTGAAAGCCATGTCTTACTTTCAGCTTGTCTCTCTTACACTGCTGTAGTACTTCTTGTTTAACCTTTTCCTCTCCAAAAAAATAGTCTCTTGTCAGTGCATCAGGCCCACCCAGCACAGGTTTAGAAAAGGCAGGTCCTGCTTCTATGACCAGGTAACCTGCCTGGTGGATGAGCGAAAGGCTGTGGTTGTAGTCTACCTGGAGTTCAGTAATGTCTTTGATACTTTCTCCCACAGCATTCTCCAGGAGAAGCTGGTTGCCCATGGCTTGGACAGATGCACCCTTTGCTGGATTAAAAACTGGCTGAATGACCATGGTGAATGGTGCCACATCCAGTTGGCTGGACAGTCACTAGTGATGTCCCCCGGGGATCAGCATTGGTCCCAGTCACGTTTAATATCTTTATTGATGATCTGGATGAAGGGATCACAGGCACCCTCACTAAGTTCACAGATGACACTAAGTTGGGTTAGAGTGTTGATCTCCTGGAGGGTAGGAAGACTCTGCAGAGGGATCTGGACAGGCTGCATCGATGGGCCGAGGCCAGTGGTATGGGATTCAAAAAGACCAAGTGCCAGGTCCTGCACTTGGGTCACCACAACCCATGCAGAGCTACAGGCTTGGGGAAGAGTGGCTGGAAAGCTGCCCAGCAGAAAAGGCTCTGCAGATGGTGGTCGACAGCCAGCTGAACATGAACCAGCTGTGTGCCCAGGTGGCCAAGAAGGCCAAGGGCATCTTGCCCTATATCAAGAATAGCGTGGCCAGGAGGACCAGGGAAGTGATTGTCTTTTACTACAGGAAAGACAGCGAGGTACTGAAACGTATCCAGAGAAGGGCAACAAAACTGGTGAAGAGTCTAGAGAGTAAGTCATATGAGGAGAGACTGAGGGAGATGGGGTTATTTAGCCTGGAGAAAAGGAGTCTCAGGTCTCTACAACTACCTGAAAGGAGGTTGTAGCCAGGTGGGGGTCAGCCTCTTCTCCCAGGCAACAAGTGACAGGCAAGAGGAAATGGCCTCAAGTGTTGCCAGGAGAGGTTTAGGCTGGACATCAGGAAAAGTTTTTTCACTGAAAGGTGTTTAAGCATTGGAGCAGGCTGCACAGGGATTTGGAGGAGTCACTGTCCCTTGAAGTATTCAAGGAATGATTGGATGTGGCACTTAGTGCTATGCTTTAGTTGGCATGTTGGTGTTCAGTCAAAGGTTGCACTTGATGATTTTGGATGTCTTTTCCAACCTTAATGATTCTATGATTCTATGGTAATTCTTGATGCCACATAGGTTGGAGACAAAAAAAAAGGAAGGTAAAAAGCAGCTGAAGTGGGCCTTGTTCACTAGAAGCAGAGCACAATAAAAAAAGATATGTCACAGAGGTCAGCAAATATTTTTTAGTTTGTGTTTAGAATTTCAGACAGCAATGCAATCCTAATTAAAAAATGAAATAAAGAAAAACCAACCAAAAACTTAACCCACTTCCCTCAAAACCCACAAGCCCAAAACAGATGATCTGACTTAACAACAGTCAGGATAAAAATTTGGGGTATATTATTAATCCTTGTTACACATTACATAAATGACCATTGTTGTACATTTTCTTAGTAGCAGAAAGAAAGCTACTTTTGTTGTGCCTGTCTATTCCATGTAGCAGTATCATCTGAGAACTCCAGCCATAGATTAGCTGGAGTTCTAATTGCTGTTCAATTATGGAACAAAATCTGGTCTTTCTTCCAAATTAATTTACAAATTGAATTATCTTATAGATAAGCATTTGTTGCTATATGTTGCTGTGTGCTGCTTTGATTTATCAACCCTTTAAAGTTGTCACAGTTATACTTGTGTTCTCCTAGTTACAAATTTTGCACAACAAAATGAATGACAAACATTTAATTTTTTCAGTTTCAATATTATCGAGAAGTTGTTCAGAAATGTGGTGCCAGATCAGGCAGTAACTATTCCTTCCATATTGTTTCCATAACATTTCTTGTGTTTGTCCAACTTAACTTCTATATTTGGAGGCAGCCAAGCAATGTGCATTAAATTACCTCCCTGGTTTATAGATTGCCAGCCCAGATCATCATCTAATAAGCCACATTTAAATTAGTATGCCAGAATCCAGTAAGATATTTGTATGATTTTGAACTGTTGGACTCTTTCACAGTTCTCTGTGTGAAATCTAAAACATTTGATTGCTTGTCATCAAAGCATACATGCAGCTCATTTCCCTAGTTCACTCAGAGACTGAAAAGCACTAGTATTATGAAGTAATCTATGTAATATTGCCTACATTTTGGAGTAAGTAAAGAAAAGGACTCATTTTTAATAACAAAAGAGCTGTAGGCAATGGTTGAGGTGATCCAGGTAGGTACAAATTCGAGTAGTCTGGCACTGTGTTAAATCCCTGTAGATTATTTAAGTTATTTTGCAAAGATTCAAAGATAAATCTGCTGATATAAATCTCTTAGAAGAAAAATTTCCATTATTTACCCCTCTTCCCGGTTCACAGACCTTCTTTACTGCTGATATCTTTGTGCACAGATAAATGTTTGAAAAATCGAGCTTGGCACTAATAACTTTGTGTGACTTCACCCAAAATCCATGGTATAACTGAACTTTGGATTTGTTGGTGTTTAGAATAGAATTGAGTGGGAGGTTGGATTAAGGAAAGATGACATTTTTAAAACCGCTTGGAACAATGTCGATAGACTCACATAGGAAAAAAATGTGTAATTTCAGGAATTATTTTACAGTAATCTAAAATACTTTGGAATCTTCAATTGCATTTTGTCTTAAGAGGTTTTAATTGATTTTGTCACTTTGTATTTGGTCTTCTATTGAAGAAAGACACTGGTTTTTCTAACTGGCATAAAGCTGAAAGAAGTTAGAAGTCTTTTTATCAACACTGTATGCTGAATGTTGGGAAAATTACAATTATAAAAATTTTTATCCTGTACGTTTTTATCCATGTGTAGGACTTGTATGACCATGTATCTTACAACTATAGAAAAGACAATACTAATTCATACTTTACTTAAAATATTTTTTGTAACTTCTATTATCTAAAATTTCAGAGAGAACTTTTAAAATACAATGTATTACTATTTCAAGGTATTTTTAGCACAAATCTTACTGTGATTCACTGTACCAAATATTTACTACCCTGGAGAACATTAGTCTGCTGTTGATTTGTTTTTCAGTTGGAAGACATGCCAAAGTAAGGCTACTTTATCCATTTACACAAAGTGAAAATACCTACAAGCCTGGTAATCCAGTTTGTCAATGAAGTGATCTCATTATCAGAATCATTCTAATGATCTACCTTTAAAACTAATGGAGCTAATCATTATTTTTTGTGCTTCCTGGATCATTTCATTAATTATTTCCCTCCCCACTTGCCACAATTCCTTCATTAGTCAAGCTTGTTGCTTTGTAAGAGGTTAGCACCATTAAGAACATTCTGTCAACCACATGCTGCTGCAGTGTGGGCTGACCAAGAACACCATAACATTCAGATGAGTTTTGTCAATACATTATCTCTTGAAGTGCCACACCCCATTAGACAACTTCTCCGAGCTTAGAAGGCAAACTTACATACAATATCTCTGCTTGAGTCAAGACAGCATTCTCTGGAAAAAGTTGAGCTTCTAGAATCCTTTTAAGTTCTATTAGTTTGAAGTTGAATTGTCTACTACAAATATAGAGTTCTAATCAAAACCAACTTTACAAATTGTTGTTAAAATTCATAAGAAGTTGCCTACCAACTTAACAGGACATTCTGATACTTTATTTCTAGAAATAAGAAAACAAACAAACAAACAAGCTACTTACTTTGCTGCATTATTATAGATTCTCTTATGAACTCTCTAAATAAACACTAAAAAGGCTCAAAATGAAGCACCAGACATAAGCAGTCATTTAAATCTATTATGTCTGAATGCTCTTTGAGTCTTTCCATAACCTCTGTTTTCCTGCTCTGTCTGTTCTGGCAGTGTCTCACATACTCATTTTTGCTACACTTGTATTCTCTGTAGAAATTTAGATCTTTCCCTTGCCATATCCACCTTCCTGGTAAGCTCCACTGCTTTTTTTCTCCTTGTTATTAATTTCTACCCTTTCAGAGAATTTGTAGTCACCTTTGTAGACAAACTTCTTCTGTGTCATTATTTCTCAGATATTGTCAAGAGCGGATATATCTGCTTGGGCTATTGTCTTCTTTGAACCATGTCAAACATATTTCTTTTAGTTTTTCTTTGGCTTTCTGTTACTCATGTTATCATGCTCAGTGGCATACATACAAAACCCTATATGCTTTTACTTGTCATTGTGCATCTGCTTTTGTTTGTATATTCTTTTCAGTCCCTTTTTTTTTTTTTTAATAACTGGCAGTTTATTCTGCACTGTGCTCAGAATTTTCACATTCCTTCTAATGCACTGTTTCCCTTGAGTTCCTTCTTTCCTCCTATGCCAAGCAAACAGTTCTTAGTTCACTTCAGAAATAATGCGTGAGAATCACCTCTCCTGACTTGTGGGTTTTACATCAGTTTACCTTTTGTTAGTTAAAGTTTATATTTTTCTGCCAGTGTAGGAACATGTCTTATCTAGATTTATATACAATTCTGTGCTCATCTTTGCTTCTTTGCAAAGTTTTCAAAATAATAGTTAAGAAACTAATCAAGATTTCATATTTTGGCATATAGATGAATCTATAGACTTCTGGGGTATTTTTTTATTTCAGTTAGGATGGGATATGGAGGAAGACTAGATTATTATCTACAAGTTGAGCCTGAAAAAATAAACTGTCTCATTAAAATTTTTTAGATATATATGTCTTGATTTAGACTGCTGAATCATTCTGGACCAAAGCTTTTGGAAATACTGCTTGGCATGGATCCTGTTAATATTTTTGCTTTAATTTCAAGCTTTAAAACTAGATTTTTAAAAAAAATATTTTCTGCAAATGTATGCTTTAAAGTTAGTATGTGGAATAATAGGTTCTGTTTTGTTTTGTTTTGTTTTAATCTGGCTAAGTTCTGAAAAATGGAAATGTATGCTTTAGAGTTTATTTTTAATTTGGAGATGAGCAAACTAAAAGATCAACAGTGTTAAAATCCTGCACAATAGTGACTTTGATTCTCAGTTGCATGTGTATTTATATTGCTTTATTTAGAAAGTGTAATCCTTTGTGAATATATAACCTACTTTTTAAGATATTTTCATTTATTAAGTGGCTAAAAGGTGAAAAATTGCTTGAAGGAATGAATGAGCCAGGTCTGACCTTTGATTTTAACTTGTTCTTGTCATCTAGACCCAGCTGTGCGCCTGGCGTTGTTCAAAAACAATGAAAATAAACATCTCCCTGTGAAATCACCAAGGAAGACACAGTCTATAAATGCTGGATACTTTGAAGGTATGAACAAGTATTTCACTTTATCCCAATGCATATAAGCATATATATCTTGCAATATCTTTTAAGCAAGCCTACTTGAAATGTAAAACAATGTGCACAAATAGAAGAAAGCAGAAGTTTAATGTCCTTATCTGTTTCTGTGTATCTCAAGTTACAGCAGCAAAACATTTCAATTTCAATTCATTGTGGAGGGCAGAGGGTGCTCCTAGAGCTTAATTCATATGGAGCTGGAGCCTAACTTATTTATTTATCATTTTTATTATTAAATCTTCATCATAAAAAATGTCAAAGCATGTCACAGAGGTATAAAATACAAAGCTTTAGAATAAAATTTTATAAATGAAATATGCCTCCGAATCCTTCATTTCATTGTCACCTTTTCTCAAGCTTGCCATTAATTCCTGACAATCCTTAATGTGTTTTTAGGAAGCTACTTTAATAGATATTCCCTAAAATAACACCATTTGACATAAGATGAGGAAAGAAGCTTCAGCATGTAAATATAAAATTTGTTTTCAAAAAATATTTAAATACTGATGTAGCTCTTTCACTGTTGAAATTCATGCTCAAACTATCATTGGTTTCTGTAAAAAGGTCCTTCTTGTAAGAAGAAGGACCAGAGACACTGTTTGTATATATACTGTTTTGATTCCTTTTGCAACTCAATAATGTGCTCGGAAAGTCCTCACCTCTATCTTTTTATCTTTTTCAAAGACATAGTCATATGCTGCCTGATCTATTCTCAATTCTACAAAGTAAAGTTACAAATGATACTGTATTAACGTTCACTGCATGAGGATAAAAATTAGAACATGTCTGAGACAGGTGTGAAATCAATCTCAATATACCTGAAGTGGGATTCAATCAATTAACCTAACTATATGAAAGCCCAGATTTGCCTAACATTCATGAGCCCATGCTCATATTTGTTTAGAAACAAATCTTGGTGAATTCTGAAGAGGAAATATTTTTGCACTCTTATTGCCTTGTATCCAAGCATGAATTTACCTGGACTATAGAGAGTCTGTGTATACTGTGACTGATTGAGCATTCCCACTGTCTCATGTACGTTCCTGTGGCATATGCTTATAGATGTCAGAATGCATCATATGCTGAAGAAACAGGACATGCAGACTGCCTGCAAAACACTGGATGTCCAAGCCTATAAATAGTAGTGTGAATGTTCAAAACCATGTCAGAGATAAGCTTGTTTAAAAGTTCAGTACCCTAAAGTCAGTGTAGGTTTAGTTTAGCTTTCCTGCCTGGAGACATTTCGCTTCGTTTTTAAAAGCCAATGTATGCATACTGAAATTACTTCTTGAATCTATGGAGAGTTGGTAACAAGGCAGATCAGATATCAAAAGGCAAGCACATTAGTGGCATTCTCGATTATCTTTCATTTCAATGACCATTGTACTCCTTTGGCCAGCTAATAAACAGAGATTTTTTTCACCAGTCATGGATGCTCACATGCAATCTGCTGAACCTTCAATTCAGACAATACTATTCTGCTTGACCTAAATATAAAATTGTCCTTCTACCGGAGACATTGCTACTTCAGATGGTACGTCCAGAAAATACTAGGTTGTGAATTAGAAGCAGAGTGCAACACAGAGCATTTATGTATGTGAGATACCATCAGACAGAACTAGGAGTTTCTAAATTTAGATTTGGATAACACTTTGCATGTTATCTACTACAGAGAAAAGCAACTGCATGATAATTTCACAGAGGTGTGTTATCAATTATTTCTTCCCTTGTTTCCCATTTCCCCTCTCTCACCTTTTGAGCATTTCTTCCTCTTTTGCATGGAATAGCTTTCTTTGGGTCTGTTCTGCAATGGGAGTTCTTTCTGTAATAAGGTAGTATGTTTTCACTCTGTATCCATAAATCTTGTGGATACCATATATTAAGAGAGAACACAGACCTGTCCTTTGCATGGTGGAAATAAACTTCCTCCATTCAAGCCCCTTAACCTTCACCAGTTGGTAGTGAGTCCTTGGGTAGAAAATTTGAAGTCCAATCCATCTCCTTCATAAACAACTAAATAAAAAAAATTTAAAAGGCACATTCTATATATTCCTTCTTTATTTCTTTAAATTGGGAAATGGGGGGGAAGTCATATGATCAACAGCAAACCAGCAAGTACACATGTGTTATCTGTTAAATAACAGAATCACTGCTTTTGAAAGGGGATGCCCTAGGAAGTGAAACAATTAGAACAGTTTTAGATTTTCAAACTGGAACACATCATGGTAATGAATATTTAAGAAGTAATCTAGTTAAAATGTACGATGAATTTCTTTTGTCTTTGTTATGTCTTTAGTTTTTATGTAAAAGTACAAATAAGACAAAAAAGAATAAAAAGACATGAGGTATAAAACTAAAGAGTGAAAAGGAATGAGTTTAATATCTGATGCTTGTGTGTTCCTGATATTATTATTCTGTTATAATTTGCCTTCTCATTTTCCTCTTACAGAAGTTTTGGTAAGCTGATATGCAAAATGTTGGTAACAAATTTCAAAAATTTGTGCATAACTTTAATCCCATAGGATAATTCACATATCTCTAATTTGACATACACATTGTAGGAAAATACATTTTCAAAACTTGAGCAACATCATAAATTTTTACTAAATTTTGGAAGAGTCATCATGCTTTATTCACTGATATTAGAAAAATGCCCACAAGGGACCATTATTGCACATTTGTATCACAATAGCACACAAAAGTTAGTCAGAGCCCCTTTGTATTACACACTTCATCAACAGCATGAGGAAACATTGTTCCGACAGACAATAGCTTACCATTTAAAAATACAAGGAACACGTGAAGGCACAAACCATGGGAATGTAATTCACTGCGTCTTAGTGGATATGTACATGTGTATACATGTGTATGTGCCAATACATATACATACAATACATGTGTTTCTGGTCACACAAATATATAAACAAATACCATGAGTATAAGTAGGTATAATAATTCAATAAGCATAGCACTTATGCCTTTTTTTTGTGTATTTTGAAAGGAAAGTAAATTATGAACGATTACTCTCTGTGTAATTACTAGTATCAAAATGCATTTTGTAATCTTAACACATTCTATCAGATGCTGTTTCAGATTTTTTAAAATTAATTTAATGCATGTGGTCATTGTATAATAGAGATTCATTACAACTATTTAAATAAGTAATATATTTGAGTCATGATTTTATATTGTGACATTAACTTGAGTAGGTTGTAAAGTAAGCCACAGAATATGCACGTGTAAATATGTATTTACTGTTTCTCGTAACAAACTATACCCTGATCAAAAACCTGAAGACAGATGAAAGCCTGACTTGATGTACTTTAACTTCTCATAATTTGCCGGATGTTTTCTGGGATTATGTATGTTACAGTGCTTTCTTTGGTATGTTTCCATCTTGATTGTTGAGTTTCAGTTAGTGCCAGGTACATGACAAACAAAATATGCCTGCTTTCATGAATATTCTGTTTTAATGAATATTCTTGGAGATTTTTTTGTGGTTTTTAGATGGTGACATTTCAAAGACCTCAAACTCCTGGAAACTTTATAAGGAACACAGATAATTGTCATAATTTCCTATTCTGCATCAAAACATATTTTTTAGAAAGGTTTATGACTGCTTCTCCTCTTTTTGTCTGGAGGCTGTTCCAGTTACTAATTTAACGTCAAATAGTCTTGACAATTTTGGATAGAGTAGATCAGGAATTGAAGGAAGAATCTATCCTTGACTCCTTCTCTTGGGCAGTTCCAATTAGTCCTGGCTGAACATGTAAGAGAGCATCTTTGCCATCTGTGGGTCTGTAATTAAAAGATCTGTAATTTCATTTACACAGAGGAAGGATACTGATTTTTCCAGCCAACAGTGTGAATGCTTAGTCCCAGTACAGCAGCTCAAAACTAAAGAAGGAGCCCTAAGGCCTAACACATTGTTTTTGCTACAAGCTTTGGGAACAGTATATGTCTTTTTGGGTCCTCTTTGATCCAGCTGCCTCAGCAGTTTTGGTGGGTTATCCAAATAATTTTTTTCAGTGGAATGGGAAGCTGGATTCCAATCTGCAGTAGATCAGCTGAGAGTCTGATCAAACTATCCAAGTATTATTTGTATATGATTCCCTTCATTTCACAGAATTTCATAGAATGTTCCCTACTTAATTTTGTAGGTTGGGTGATTTATTGGCATATGTAGTATATCTATTTTTAGTCATATCCGTATCCATCAGTGAAGTGGAAACAGTGTACCGTGACTTCACCCAGAAACGTGCACAATGATTTATGCCTGGAACTTTAACTATTTTAAAAATATGTTGGACTGTGTTGTCAAGATATGTTTGCTGTAGTTTGGGAACCTGTAGTTCTAATTGGCAGTACTGTATTTCCTGTCATTTTATGCTCATTGGTGACTAAAGAAAATGTAATGGATATAATGTTAAGACAGATTTCATCAATACAAATTTGATAATGAATAGCTTATGCTTTCTCAGGTGGCTTTTAATTACAGCAGTATTTATTCATTTCTGTTTAAATTGTCAGTAGAAATAACATTTATTTTTCAAGAATAAGAGGTAAAATGAGCTTGTGATTATGTCATATGATTGGAAGATAAATATCAAGGAATCTATTTAGTCATCTGTTTTCCAGCTGATAGTTATATATAATTATGAAACTCCTTGTAGTCTTATATATTATTATTACTAGCGATAATTAAAAATGCAAATGTGAGACTTCAGAAAGTGGTACTTTAAGGTTATCTTTTTAGTTAATTTTGTGAGTTCATTAAAATATTTTTACATAATGATCAACCTAGTTTCCTAGATTTTCTATATTACAAAATATGAATACATTGAAGAAAAGGTATATGTGGTATTTAAAAGAATTTATATTGATTCAAATCACTGATGCTTTTAAATATCTGTATGACAGTTAAGAGAAGGTACTGAGACTGCAATGGTAATACTCATCTTTTTACAGGCCTTAAATGTTTTGATGTTTGTTATTTAAGAGCATTTAAAAAGACAATGAACTATAACTAATAATTTGTGTTACTGTTTTCACCTTTTAGAAATTATCTATTTTCAATGGCATCAACTCCCAGGAACAGCATTGTTTGTAAACATCCATTTCTAAATTAAGTCATCTTTTATTGAACTGTGGTCTGTAAAGGATTAATAACCACATTTGAAATCTGGCTTGCTGCAATTCTATGACTTGAATTGCCATATTTACATTAAAATCTAATTATTACATATCTCCTAGACTTTTAATTTGTATGCCACATTAGGGAAGAAGTTTCTAAACCATACAGCACTGACAAAAATGACAGAATAATGCATTTTCAGAGAATATAAGATCTGTCTTGACATGTGATGAAAATGTGTTACAGGAACCTGTATTGTGGAAAGGGATCTGTCTTTTAAAATCAGAATTCTGTGGCTTTGTTTCTTATTATTTAGTTTGAGCTCGCACAACAGAACTCTTGCATTGAAATATTTTCTCATTTTAAGGAATTAATGGCTCTCCACCAGCCCTTAAACATGTAAAATGAGTAGGTTACTTGTGTCCAGTACATCCAAAAAGAGCCAGGATAAAATAAACATAAGGAGTTGGATATCTTGGAAAAAATCTGTCATGGGTTTGGGTTAATCATCTCCAGAAGAAATTCAACTTGATGCCTGAAATGTAAGACTTCTTGGAGAAAGCAGTAAAGCCTGAGGCAGTGTTGATCTGAAGGACTGCTCTCCATGGGTCAGAGCTGCTCTGCTGGCAGAGTGCAAACCCAGTTCACAACAGCGGTACACTGAAAAGTTGTAAAAGACTGCAGGGGCCTTACAGTGCACGCACTCAAGCTTTGGTTACATACTTCTAGTGGCCCAGTTTCTTATTATAAAATAAAACTGAAAAATAAAATCTGTGCCTAATTTTCTAGCCTCCTGTCCATCAATGATAGTGTAGGATTTTTTCAGTATTTGTGGAATGAAGCGATCCTGAAATTATGTTAAAAATAAATATGTAAAACATCATTTATGTGCATATATGCAGTGCACTTTAGTGTCTGAATATTTATAAATACTCTAGCCATATGGCATTTTTATTAATATTCTTGTTTTTTACATTCAATTACAAAACCTAAGCAAAGCAAAACAAAACAAAAAGAAAAGAATTATCTATTCACTTGAAGTTCCTGAACAGGAGGCATTTGCCATGTATACATACCAACTTACTATTATGAATTTTCACTGTGATTCTAGTCTTCAGGGTTCATGAATTCATATGTTAAAGGTTTCTGACCACAGATTTCACCTGCCTGTGTACTATCTCTTTGTTCTTGACTCTACTATTTTGCAGACTGTTGTAATTTGTGGTGTTACAAGGATTCTTTTAGTGCATCAGATTTAAATGTGGTCTCTAAGCTAGCAAGCATGATTTTCCAGCAAACTTGCAAATCTAGGATTTTATACCACGTATAGGGAGTTACCTGTCCTTTCATAACATAGTAATTTACCAGTTTTTACCAGCCTAAAAGGAACTGCACTTAAGAAAAAAAATCTTACTGTTCTTTTGTTAATAACTACCCAGCGATGACTTCAGTAGGAATGAGATTTCACCCAAAATGTCATCAGAATTGAAAACTATTTTTTCTCCTTGTTGAATAAGATGACATAATATTTCAGATAGTTTTATTTTCATCTTCTGAGATTCTACCTTTCTTTTTTCTCCTTTCCTTGTTATTTTATGTCCAAAATATACGTAGTGTAGGTATCTGCATCTCAGCAATGTACAGGTAAGCAAGTTGATGCCACAATCAGATCCACAGCTTTTAATACTGCATAAGGCAATCATTTTAGATTAATAGATCCCGGAGTACCGAAGCATTTCAAATCCTTTTTCATTTGACCATTCAGTGACCTGATAACTATTTCCTGTCCCTAAGTAAGGTCGTGACCCAGGTCTTAGAGTGCAAAAGACAGATAATTTTAGCAACAAGTTAAATCCAAAAGGATTTGGTTGGAGGGGGTAAGGGAGAATACGTTTGGCTAAATTCCTCTAAAATAAAGTGTTACAGCACTTGAATTTAGCATGTCTAGTTAAAACTAATTGTTGAATTTGTTGCTGTCTGTTTGGATGCCTGGGGAACTGTAGTCAATATTGGTGTGGTTTGTTTATTTGCTTTGCATTTACTGAGCAGTACCCAATATTCTTCTTTACACTTCAAAAAACCAATTGCTAATAAAGAGGTCATTAAAAGTGCATTTTCAGATATATTCAAAGCATTTTCCAAAGTGAGTGTTTCAAGCATTAAAATCATATTGCTATGCAAATAATGTTTTATCATAGGCTACCGAAAGTGGAGACTCCGTATCTGTAAAAGTATCATAAATGTTACATTGCACAAAGAATTGCAAAAGAATTTCCATTTAGTATGATGCTATGAATAAGGAATATAATGCATCCTTAGAAATATTTTATAGGTACACATCTTGCTTCAGCTAGAATACATGACACATTTTAAGTCACAATTAAAGAAATGTTTCCTTTAGCTATAGATTTTAATAGCAATAACTTTGCATTATTTTAAACACTTTCAGAGATGAATTAAAGGAAGCCCTTCATACCAGAGCTTTTAATTAATTTCAAAATGTAATTGATTAAACTTCGCTTTAAAGGATTTTTTTTTCCTATTCTGTAATGGGAACTATGGTGTTACGAAGAATTAATACTATCAATGAGGTCAGAGATCTACAGCATTCCAGGGAGGCCATTTTCATGAGTGTAATGTTAAACACACATTGAAGTATCCTTCTGTTTTTATAACTAATGATGTTATTGTTCAGATGAATCATATATTTTGGTAGTGTACAACATTTTTCAAGCAAAATATTAAAATAAGACTCTAAAATTGAAATATAGATATTCAAAATTTTATGCCGTTCAATACTAACAGCAAAGTTCTATACCTTTTACAATTTTCATGTAATCTAGAATATTTAATGTGTGGTGAACATAGATGATTTTACAAGGGATTGCAAGTAACTCAAATATTTTAATGAAAATGTAAACTATGCAGTCATATCTGCATAACTTTTATGCTGTGTTATTTCTATAATGTGCATCTTGCAACTTAATAATTTGTGGTTCAATTCTTATCAAAACATGTTAGCAGTTGCTTGAAATTCATAGGTTTGTGCTGGTTTGATGCATGCACTGCAGATATTTTATCTGTGATATACTTGTGAGTATAAAAAAGGTAGAAATAGTGAATTTTTCAGTTACACAGATAGATAGATAGATAGATAGATAGATAGATAGATAGATAGATAGATAGATAGATAGATAGATAGATAGATAGATAGATATGGGTTTTTTTTTCTCATATTCCCAAGATGGGCTGCAGAGATAATGTTTTTGAATAAAATTTTGTTTATATGACATTCTAGAATAGTTCTTTGCAGGTTTATTGTCATGTTACCAATCCAACATGGTTGTAATTTCATAAATTACCACATTTGTAGAATCTTGAAGTAACCCAGTCCAGACAATGATATAAAGAAATCCAAGTACCCAGACAAAAGAACTTCACTTTTGCAGTCATCATTAAACAAGTATATTATGAATAACTGATTTTTTTTAATGGTTTCTAAATGCGCATTGAGTATCAGGCTTACTAAGACCCTGACGGTAAAAAGACATTTCCCTAAGGCACTTGCATGCTTTTTGTTTTCTAATAAGAAGCAAGCTCAGCAGTTTTCTCTTTATGAAGAGACCAAGGATATCTCTTGTCAAGGATAGAATTTGACTTTTAAAAAGGAGTAATTTAAACTCTACTCTGTGTTTTTAAGTTAAGTGTACTGAGTATTTGCATTAGTACCTGATGTATATTTTGTAATTGAGAAATTAGCAGTGAATGTGAAAAGAAAGGAAGCTATGTGCTACTAAGCCAGAAAGTTCTGATTTAACCTACCAATGACCTGGCTTTGTTTGTTCAGATGACAGTTCTAAAAGTGTGCAGAGAATATTCCCTTTTAATACAGTTATTTGCCGCAAGCCGTGACCTCACTGCCTGTCAGGGAGCAGGTCTGAATTGGCCCTTTCTCTGATATCGTGACATTGCTTCTGTTGCCTCGATTGTGACCTCTGATTGCATGATACCCCTGAGAGTTCAATTTAATAAGCGTGACTCCTGACTCTTAGCCAGGTCTGCCTTCTTAGATTTTGTCAGAGTCTACTTGTAGTCTGCTCTACATACACTAAAATACTGCATAGGATGTCATCATACTATGTGAGCTGTGTGCACTGTATTCAAAATTCTCTTGCAAACATCTTTCATTTATTGCAAATGAAAATGTTTATAAAATCCTTCTTGGAATAAATTTTAGAAGTTACTTCTTCCACATATATGGCTGCTTGGGATTTTTGGGGTTTACACCTTTGTATAAATAGTTACTATTATTTCACTATATTACTAAGCATGTGTGTTATCCATGCATCATACTAATTTCTTGCTTTGAAATTTGTTTTATTTCCCCTATGAGAGTGTTACATATTTCTATGACTTCCCATCAACAGTATGTTTGTTCATTATAGAAATAGGGGCAAATCTCTTTTTCTTGGTGCATAATTAATACAGTCACACAAGACAGTATTGATGAGCACCCAGAACACTGTAAGATGTAGTTATCCAGGACCAGTCAGGTGAAAGCTGAAGAATCTCTTTGGAATCCAGGAGAAGGTGAGTAGAATTAAGACTTTTTAAATACCATTGAAAATAAGGTATCCTTGTTTTAGTGGTGATTTTGCTACATCATTGCATTCTTTTCTCCTCTTTTCCTCCTCTTCTAGCCAGAATGCTAAAGAAGAGTCTGTTCTGAGACCTGGATGCCTTGAGGGTGGTGATGCTATTCAGATATTTCTCCAGTTTTAGTACCCCTTGATGCATTCACTGAACCACAATATGGAGAAGTTCAAAGATTTGAAAGAGAATTTCAAGAACTGTGGTACAAGTTACAGACGAGTTTCTGTATTTACTTACATGCATTTTCTGTATTCTCATTGCAAATATGTATACATTTTTCTAGCCTCTCTATCAGTACCTCTAACACAGTGCTTCTAATCAATTTATTTATCTTTTCAGAAGAGCAGAAAAATCTTGCTGAAGAAAATAATTCTTTGTACTCACGTCTCTGGTTAAATTAAAAAAAAAATCTGTAAATATTACCATTTAATATTTCTCTATTTCTTCGAGTGCCTTAAAGAGTTCTGTCCATCTTTTCAATCAGATTACTTTATATTAAAATTGTTGTATCTTGTATGAAAAGGAAACTACATTGGAATCTTTCTTACAAAACAGGTACTATATAAGAAAAAAAGTGGATATTTTCTTGTTACCCTCAAACTTGACAATGAAATGCTATCATTCTGCTTCATGACAGTGACTGTTACAGTGGAAGCAAAATCTTGGTTTGGGCAGTTAAATTATGTTTTGACAAATTCCCGTGTACAATTATACAATTTTATTAACTTCATTTACTCTATAAGGTTTTAAAACTCATAATCATCTGTTTCCTTCTTCTGTATTAAATAGTATAAGATTAGCTACTGAAGTTCCTTAATCTTACGTGGGAGTTTGCTTACCTAATTGGAATTTATGGGATTTCAGTCCTTTCTGGATCAGACCTTAATGCTCTATAAATTCCTATTTGCAGAAACTTAGATCATCAGTTGCAAACAAGTGAATAACTGTTTTAACCTGTTGTTGTGCAACAGGTAAAACAAATTACACCTTTAAGTTATGTCTGTATTAAAAGCTTTTGCAAATGTAAACAGAATGTACATGAGGCAAGTTCACCTATTTGGAATCATTATGGTATTTAACTTTTTCCTTCCTTTTCAAACAAATTTTATGTATATATGTATATATACAAGATATATATGTAAATATCAGTGAGCTGGAGAGTTTGGTAGCAAGTTTAGCTAAAAAGTTTAGTGAAAAGAAACTAATTTAAACACACCTAACCTGAGAATAAAATGTTTACACTCAAGATTAAAGGTGGTTAAATTATGTTCAGAAATTGAACTGGAGGTTTTGTGTTAATTTTCTCTTTAAAAAATAATTTTAATAAAGATCTAAATAAAATTCTATAAAAGGAGGAATCAGTGCTAATTTATTCCTATTTCAACTCTGATTTCTTCATTCAGTGAGGTAAATCATTCAAACCTTCTCTGCATGGATAGAAAAAAAATTGTGCCATTGTAACTATAATTGATCCAAAATCAATATAATTAAGTCGGTTCCATACCCGTGGGGCTGAATACTCTTGTTGGTTTCTCTAAAATGATACACTGTGTTTCAATTCTTGCTTTTCTTCCATGTGTTTACAAGCTGAAAATTTCAGTCCAATTAGTCAAGAAATCTATAAAAATACTAAGCTCTTTGAGGCATAGGTATTGAGAATTAACCTGGGGCAACTTGTAGGCAAACTGTGGATTTGTTTTGCTTTTTTTACCTGACCTTCTTTACAAATGAAAATTCCATTTCTTTTAATAGATCTATAAGACACAATTTTGGATTGTTTAATTTCTTCCATGATACCAACCAATTAAGTATAACCTAGTGAGAAGAATTAGTACTTTTATGTCTATATTTATTTATAGACACTCATAAACTCATCAGATTAGTGTTTATGGTTATATCTAAGCTGGATGTAAATATATAAGAATTGCACACAATGGGAGATGAACTCACTTTAGATGTAGAGTTTTAAGAAAAAGAACCATGTCTATCTGAGATTTTTTTTTTTTCATTTAATTCAATGAGCACAAGCCTTGTTTATACAATGTTTGGCATAATGACAGGCCTGATCTTCAGTGGTACCTCTTGGTTTTGCTATAAAATAAATTAAACAGCAGGCTTGTACTTAGTCTCTGTAGGCTTTATGTGTGTATTTGACAATGTAAAGTAGTTCTGCTGTTATGCATTACTGCAGTGACAAAGCTGTGAATTGTCAGAGTATGTTCAGAGTATGAAATACCAACAGGTATTTCAAGTCAGCATCAGAAAGTAAGCCAGAAGTAGTTTTGCCCAAACAAAATAAAACCCTTTTAAATTGAAAAATATATGATATTTTGATAAATCATGTATATCATATGAAATTCTATAGATAGAATAGATAACCAATTCATAGGTATTCATAATTGAATTACATATTGACATTCGTACAATAATTTCATTATTTCCCTTTCAGTGCTACTCTGCACTGAAAAGTACCAATCATTTGTGGTACTTGTGCATGTCACGTGTGTTGATGAACTTGAGTTCTTAAAACAAGTTCTTCTATTATTCAGATAACTATCTAGAAAAAATGTTTATTCTCAAGAGTAAACATAATACCTTTTTTAAAATGTAAATTCCCAAGGATGGTCCTGTGCAGGGTTAAGGAGTTGGACTCCATCATCCCTGTGGGTCCCTTCCAACTTGGCTATTTTGTGATTCTGTGATATTTAATTACTTGTTCATAAAAACTATGAGACAGTTGTTAATGTGGTGTAAGTCAGCTTTAATGACTAAGTTCGTGCTGCTCCTGAGTAATGATTTTTTTTTTGTTTCTTCTTAGTAGTTGGCATATGTGTCTTCTTGTCACACAGAAGCTTCAAATTTTTATTTTGAACAGTGTTTTGCTGGGTTTAGATTCTTCAGTCCCTTTCTTGTATGTTTAAGCCCTTCATTACAAACAAAACCTACTTTAATGGTTGTCACACTCAATAAAAATTGATTGTATTTTGTAATTTTTGCCCTCTTTATAGGGTACAACATAGTAGTTAGACCTCCTGCACTCTTACAAAATGTTCCCTTGTATTTGTTATTTTGAGAATACCTTTGGAAGATCTTATGTCTTAAATAATTTTGCTTGGTTTATTGAATTTAGAGAAAGGTATTCATCTGGCTTGGACTACATATGAAGTGATAATCTTTTCTTACTTGGGAATGCTGTTTCATTATTGAGCAACTAAACACTTCTGTTGAAGTTCTTGATTGTTTCTGTTATTTAATTTTAAGTGGGAAAGGATACAAATAAAATATATAAAAAAATATATTCTGTAAAAATGAAGGGGGTTATATTTTGCATATCTTTTCTCCTGAACAGTATAAAATCCTCTTTTCAATAGAGAACATCCATCATTAGGGGGATTTATTAATTCCCAAAGATTATGAGAAAAACTAGAGATACTGTACTAGGCAGATTTGGGAGTTCAGACAGAAATTATATGAGCATGTAGACAGAAAAGATAAACAAAATAGGCTCAATCTACTTCCATTTTATTTCTACCTTACAATTTCTGACAGGTAACTAAGCATGGAAATGCTGAACATACTATTTCAAAATATGTTTTTGCTCCCCTTGATCTCTTTGGTTCTTCAAGGGTCTTGACTATCCAAAGTTATCTCTGGAGAACTCTTGGCTGTTCTCCAAATGTACTTCTCAGCAATGCTGTTGATGAGATTTGCCTGTGCTGAGTGGCTGAAGGGAGTACTATGTAGACTACAGGACACCTTGTTCATAGAAGACTACACGAAAGAATAATGTGAAAGTATGTGCATCTTACAGGCATAGCGGTGTAAAGTTTTTTGTGTGCTTTTTGAATTTGTAAGCACCTGAGTGGATCCTGGAAGCATGCTGATTGTGGGTAGAAGTAGTTTACATCAGTAATTCTTCTCTCTCTGTGCATGTGGGTAGAATATCACCTCTTTAGTTTTGTCATTTTTGTAGAGTTGACGTTTGGTATTGGCAGGGTTGGTTTGGGGGTTTTTTTAAGAAAGAAACCAACTTAACTTTTCAAGCATGAAGCAATTCCATGTTGTTTCTCAAGCTATATGTACAAGAAGTCTCCTCTTGGGTGTCTGGACTGAGAAATGTTATTTCTGTTCTTTTTAGCTGGATTGCAACTTCTATTTGTTAATGTTTTGGGAACCTGAGGAACCCATGTGTGAACATGTGTCTGTGTATGTAGGTGGATGCTGAATTACCAAATTTTTTTATATATACTCTTCATCCTATTTGTGGCTATTTATTTTACATTTATTTCTGAATAAAATACAATCTATCTTCTCTTTCACCACAGTTGTTTATTATAATATTGCCAAAATATGTGTCCAGTGTACTGGGGCTGAAAAGTTTGGATACCTTCAATACTTGCCTTAGTACAAAGAATATTACACAGAATGGCTGATACATTTCATCTAAGTAGAGTCAATGACTATATAGCATTTAATCAATAATTCAGTAAAATTCAAAATCATAGAGTCAGTCACCAGCATTTCCAAACTTGGAAGGTTTCAGAGAAATTAGAATCTTAATATTTCCAGATGTTTGTGCAGTTTATTCTCCTGCTATTCTTCTGCTTTTCTTGGGTAAAAAACTTGCAATGGCTTTGTTATTCACTGGCATTAATATAAATAGCCATAACTATATATCTAATTCCAGTGTTAAATGTCTGGAATAGCATTCTGAAGAAATACACCAATTTTTCTGTGTATTTCATTGATATGAATGTGTTTCAACAATAGTCTACATAACTCTGAATGTAATGGTTTAAATGCTTAATTAAATTAATCAGTTTAATCAAATGGCAGGATATTGTTTTGTTTTCTGGCTCATTTTTTTAGAGAAACAGGGAATCTCATACAATCTGTTAGAGAGTGTACACCTGTATTAAACCAGTGCACTACTGTTCCTTTACTTTTTTTACATCTCTATGACTTATTTTTAATTGACCTAAGCAATCTATTCTTACATTATTACTGTTATTAGCCCTCCACTATGCAATCCCTACATCTTTCCCCAAACAGATCTTCAAGTGTTTATCCCAAAATTCACTTCCTGAATCAGATTCCAACAGTTACAAATTAGCAAAAAAATGAAATCATCAACCGCCAATGTTGTAGCTTCCTGTACACACTAGATGAAATAGTGCTTTAGGTTTATACATCAACTCAGAGAGGTGTCATATGTCTTAGTTATAGAAGATAAATGAGAAATTGTATTTAACATAAATGGAAGAGTACAGAAAATGGTGACAGTTGGATGAATTGTAAGGAACAGTATTTATGCTGCCTTGATGTCAGTGCTAGGAAAATGAAGCTCATGAAGCTATTCAAGTGGAAGTGTACCATGTTCACAAGAAAAGACATAAGCCTTTTAATATGGAGCAGTAGTTTGCAATGGATTTGTGTGATCAGAGGGTTGCAATAGAAGAGGTTAAGTAATCAGGAGATACTGGGAGAATTTCCTAGACCCCATTGTGACATGAACAGAGAGAAATAACTTTAAGTGAGGTGTCTTAAAAGTGCACTGTTGAAGGTAAGACTTCGATTTGCTTCAGTATAGGGAAAGGAACAAATTGAGCATAAATAGCATGCTAGGGATAAATACCAATTACTACCAATAAATAGTAGTAGTGCTGCATTCTGCAGAGGCAGGAACAAGTAGCAAAATAGAAAATAATTTGGGGAAAGGTCCAAGTATGAAATCCTATTTTCCTTGAATTTAGAAGCTGAAATTTGTACTGTTTCAGTGGTTTAGGAATCTCAACGAAAGGGTTCAGCTTTTGCATAATCTAATATGTTAGATTATAATAAAGACATCAAAGAGAGAACACAGAAAGCACAGGCTGAAATATGATAACCATTGAAGCAGAATGAACTAGTAGATGAAGAGATTGGACAAGAGAAGGAGGTTTGCAGTATAGTAGATCTTATTTGTAGTCTGAAAAAATAATAAATACCTAGCAAAAAGGGGAAAAGGGCACGAGATTTAGGGAAAAAAACCTCCATTTTTTTTCCCTTTCATTATTTACTTTTATAATTTTTGAAAGACATTCTCATTTACATTGATCAGTGCTCTCGTGTTCAAAACTCCTTATTATGTAAGTGATAAAGCATTTTTAAGCATCAAAAAATGTTGGTCATCACCTGATGTGATATTCTTGTGACAAAATCCTATTTCATCTTTTATTCAGCTGTGAACTCACTCAGACACTACTATAAATATTTTTATTTCATTAATTCTGGTCCTAGAGTTGGAAGTCAATTTAGTCAAAAGTCACTGAGATGAAAAAGTAGCTTCTGTTATAATCTAATCCTTACAGGATAGCTATGTCACTAACAAGTTTCTGTGGTTTTAAGGTAGAAATTTATGTGCCCCACTATCTGAAAATTCCAGACCTGACTTGTAGATAAACATTATCTGGAGCTATAATTTTTGGTAAAAAGAACTCTGAACCATTTGCTGCCACATGGTGCTACCAACTGCCTGGAAGTCATATAGATCTTGCTACTATAAATGTATTCACTGAATACCTGTAAGCATGCTAAAGACCACGCTAAATACCATTCTTTTTCCAAAACAGTCTGGGGCCTGTAGTGATTGCTATGTAATGCTTAGGTGTATTTAGTGACAAAGTAGACTTCTGACAAATGTGTCAAGCTTTGTGTGGAAAAAACCAAATTCTTCTCATTTCTCTTACATTCTACTGTAAATTTCTGGGAGGTTTTAGGAGTGGAGGGGGGGGCTGTTTTTTATTATTGTTATTTTCCTGTCTGTTTCCAAATACTTCACTTTTTGCCTTAATAGCAAGAACAAATCATGTAGTTCTTACTTTCTGTTCTGCATGTCTTACATAGACTGTGACAGAATAATGCCATTTTTTTTGTTGATTGACATGGAAAAATGAGATAAAAAATTATAATTTAGATTTGGGATTTCAAGATAGTTTATAAATGTGTATTATGCACATAACTGTATAGAAGACAGGAGAAATAAATTCTGTATAAATATATTAAGGGTATATATAATTTATATATTTTTATATAATATACAAATATTTCTTGTATAATATATAGTATACATAATTATATAAATATATAACACTTACATAATTTTAATTTTCACTAAGAATATTTGTTTTAGAGCTTGTACATTTAAACACAGGCTTACATACACACACCCTTATAATATATATTGCTGACCAATAATTTATGCCAGAATACTGTCAGAGGAAAAAATCTAATGTATTAATAGCACAGACAATAATTTTATATCCAAGCTCAGCTACTTAAGGCCTATATTAAGAACACCTTTTCCAGAATACATATTGAGAAAATTAACTCTGGTCACAGATTTTTTTTATTAAGGGAGGAAAACTTAGAATGCTCAAGAATTTCCAAGCCCTTCTTTCACATTGTAGATCTTAAGTTTCGTAGTCTTTTACTTTATTTGTATTGTACTCTATATGAAGCAAGTTTTGAAGTGAATGAAATCACCTTTTAACTCAAAATTTGAAAGGCTGGATATGGTGCAGACTTCTCCACACTTCTCTCTGTATCAAGAAACATATGACATAATAAAGTTAGAACTTTTATCTACCCATCATCAACAAATATATTTAAAAAAAAATTAGTGTGTTGAATCAGGGTCCTTAGCATCCTCTTGCATATAAATTGATGAAGAGTACAGTAGCTAACTGGGATTTACACCGATCAGGATTGGTACAGTCATATTGTTTCAGAGCACACCCAGCAAACAGATTTGGCAGACGAAGGATGAGATTTTTCTGGATCACAAAGTTCAGGTTCTTACAGGTTTGCATGTGGATTTGGTGACCTAGAAAAGAATTTGTTACTTTCCTGTAATACTAAGTTCCAAGGATATTTCATATGTCCATGCTTTTCTGAGTTCTCTCTATTTGGATGCCCAAATTTTGTAGGAAATTGCCAGTAGGTGGCCCTGAATGCTTCATTGTATCTGGCCTAAGTACACAGTATGTGTGTGGATGATTAATTGGCAACACCTAAAAATTATTACTGTATTAATGCCAAATGTAAGACAATTCCAATCCTAAATTATTAATGTGTGTGTCATGTATAAAAAAAAAAAAAAAAAGTCAAAAAGATTGAATGCTTAGAAGTGATAATCTAATGAGGGTATGATTCTTGAAATACCTCTGAAATTAATTTGGGTTTCGGTGGAGTTGTGCCTTCTTTGATGTATATAATTTTTCTCTGGTAGTCTAAGAGTTGTCCACATTTAACAATTAAAGATTATGGCTCTGATCCATTTCAAAGATGCAGATGCTTACAGCTCTTTGGAACTTCTGTGAGTGTTAGTACTTCTGCAAAATCAGGTCCAGGTTTTTAAAAGCCTATAGCCCTAATGTAAGAAAGCTATCAAGCCAATGCATGTTAATGATACTGATTCACCAGATTCTCAAACACATGTTGTTCATAAGTGGAATAGAAAAGTGATAATGCAGTGCTTTACTTCATAACATAGATATTTTTTTCATAAGAATTAAAAAGAGAGGTGTTACTGTTAAAAAGTAAGAATATGAGTACATTCTAAATAAGAAAATAGAATACAGTGTTCTACAGCATTATAAACAAATTATTGAACAGTGTCTGCCCATTTGGAAAAAAAAATCACTATTAACACTAATATGGAACAAGAATATATAGCATATATATGACATATATATGCTATATATATGCCATATATATGCTATATATATGCACCCTATTGTGTGCACTTTTATCTTGGTTGCTTTCTTGTTTGAATTGTGTTTCAATAATTAACAAGGAAAAATAAATACAAATAAATTAAAATAAAATTTTATTAAATAAAACCAACTGTGTTTCAAACATAGTTCAATCAAAAATTGAAACTGCAACTAAGGAAAATTGTTTAAAATCATTTTTGAAAGTAACTTGTCAAGCTAAAAGTATTCTTTTTTTTTGTAAGTTTTGTCATAGATTATTGTGTGTTCATCTTCTTTCAACACACAGACTCAGATGTAAACTTCTAATACTGTTTTTAAATTTAAATCCCCTATGTTGATTTCCCTTTTAATGGATGAAAAGATAGCAAACACTTTAATAAATGCATAAATAATACCGATTCAGAAGTAATTATCCTAAGGAAGATGGTAACACTGGAACAACTTTTCTGTAAATACAAATAAGAAAAAAACTAAATATAATTTCTTGGGAGATTATTCCTCATTGGAGAACATATGTAGAAGGCTCAGTCTCCAGGACTGCTCTTATGAAGTCACACAGAATGTGTCTTACTCTTGTTATAAATCAGTACCTTTCTTAAATGGAGAGCTGCAAAGGTACCAGTGTAGTTGTGGACTTGGAACCTATAAATTTCAAAATGTAAAGGTTAGAAAACTGTACTCCTGAACCAGGAGCAATATCACAAACTTAGAAAAGAAGAAATAGTTCCCACTTTAATAAAGGAAGGTGATGAACTGTGTAATTAGAATTCTTTAATATTTGGCACTGATTACGCAATTCACTGCTTGACCTTTTTAATCAGCCCTCACAACCTCATTTACATAGATACAGTGACTGTCCATCCAAGCTTTTCATTTTCTGTCTTCCTAGGGAGGTACAGGAGAATTCTATACATCAGCTAAGGATAAATTCTTCTGCCTAAGTTCTGGTCCATGACTGACTAGCAAGACATATATGACTTTATATTCTGGACCCGGACCTTGCCTAATTTTATTGATGTAACTATGGCCTTGACAATTGAATACATTCAGCCTAAGGAATGGATTTGGTTTGGATAGGGATTCCCTATACTAAGACAAATGGAGAGCATAACCAAAAGACATTGTATTTCAGACTATGAAATCAGTAGCTATGATACTTTAATAGTATCCCTTAGAGCTAAAAGTTGAAAGCAATGAGCTCACTGTAAAGCCAGGTAAAATACAAGTGAGGAATTATATTGTGGAGC
This sequence comes from Lepidothrix coronata, assembly GCF_001604755.1. Classification (NCBI taxonomy): domain Eukaryota; kingdom Metazoa; phylum Chordata; class Aves; order Passeriformes; family Pipridae; genus Lepidothrix; species Lepidothrix coronata. Next base: position 4,539,625 of record NW_016690189.1, read on the forward strand.
TTATGCAGAGTAAATTATAATTTTTACAGATAAGTTTAAAAAATACTTCAGGTACCAAATGTCTTAAAAGGTGAGTTAATGCATAGCCTGTAAGTCCAGTTTATGTTGTCCAAACATGAATAAAAACTATGGCAGTTCTGACATTTAACTCCCCCACGCCCCATAGTGGGCAAATGGAATGATGTTAAGTGAGGTCAGCTATGCTTTTTGCTGGTTCAAGTGCTCCTGCAGTTTACTAAACAACTTCTAGTAGCTGCTGAATTCACCTATCACCGAGGAAAGAAAAATCTTTGAAAGAAAAATGAAGGAATAATTAGCAGCAGGGATGATAATTCAGTGTTGTCTGAAATAACATTAAAGAGAAAAACAAAAAGCTTTTGTACCAAAAAAAAAAAAAGAAAAAGGTTTTCTGATGACTCATAAAAGCCCTGAGTTGAAGGTGCAAAAAAAGAAATAACCTATAAAGTTGATGTATAAGGGTAGAAACTAAAAAGTTGAATATCCCCGTGCAACAATGATGCTTCCTCTGCAGTCTCTTCCAGTTCTGGCATCCTCTTCCTTGTGTTTCAAAACATATCTGTTATTCAGCAGAATGGTCCCAAAAACTAAAGGGTCTCCAGAATTGTACAGATTTTTTTTTTTCCATAATGTCACTATTTTATTCTTTATATTTAGATGTCTTTTGTGATCCAAAAGTAGGTAGTAATTTGTAAAAAAAATATCATATATGCAATTGCTTTGGAATCCAATATCAGAAACTGTCATTGAAATGTCTTAGTAGATCATATCAGTAAAAGGTGGATCAGAGTAACATGATTGCCATGTGTCCCCTCTTGCATATAGTGGTGATATATTTTTTAACCTTATAGACTGGTAAATGCAATTGTAAGTATAAATGAGTGTGTATTTTTAATTCTAGAAATAGCACAATAAACAACATTCATGGCAGGTGTGACAAGCAGTTTATGTGTAACATTTACCTCTATATGAATTTCAAAATAAAGGAAAGTTTTATTTTCCAATATAATAAATTTATTCAGAAGGCCAATATTACATCCCAACACAGAAAATAATCATAAAATTAAAACTAATTTTAAAGTATTTCTTAAACATATCTGAAGGAAGAGTTGGACTGTTTGCGTGAAAATAAAGTAATTGCATTTTTTATTTTGCAAAAGGCAGTGGGCTCCAAGTTTGTATAGAGAATCTTAAAGAAAATATATTTTAAAATAATGATGACAGACAGGAGTATCTCTTTTCCTCCCCAGGTGAAAAAGAAGAATGTTCTCAGCTGGATACTGCTTTAGATGAGAAATTACAAAGGAGAAAAGATTTCACATACCAGTGGCTTCATGCACAGCTTTTGGATTATGAAGCAGCGAGTTCCAGAAATACGAAGTGGTGAGGTCATTGCCTTTAAATTAGATTTTTTTTTATTTTAAATTTCTCTTGTAAAGTGAAACCTAGGTTAATAGTTCTAAAACAAACATGATTTTGCAGCTAGCAGACAGTACACCATATTTCTGGATCCCAAACATGTCACCCTTTAGAATTTGTTTAGTAATCGTTGTATAGATACTTCTTCCACAGTGAAAATTAAATGATAAACAGTGCAGAATCTCATGGTAAATAACTACATAGTTTTATGTTAGCAATGCAGTGGTTTTTAGACCATAAAGAGTGTAGGAAAAAAGTTCTTATTCATGATATATTTTATAACATTATTGATATATATTATGGGTTTATGTAATTAGATCAACTGTAACATTAGCTATATTGTTAGATTTGATTAAAGAAGTTAAAAAATACCTTTTTTAACTAGATAGTTTGTATTTATATTTTGTCTTCAAAACGTAAACCCAACTTTTACATCTTCATAGTATACTGTATTAAAATGTTGTAAAATGCTCCTTCTGTATTCAGTTTTGGTTATTGAACAGATAAAATATCAACACAATTAAGGGAAAGGTTAATATGCCCTAAACTAACATGAAGACACAGTAAGTATATTTTGGTCATAAATTCAATGTGGTATCATTGATACCTTAGTGAAGTCATTAGCAGACACAATGCAAAGCACCTCTAATAAAACCAAAGTGTCAGTAGGCAGGTATGGCTCCATATTGTTCTGTTTTGTGTGGAAAAATATTCCACGTACCCAGTTTGTATCAATGACTGTAGAAAGTATATGAAGAATGTGTTCCTTAGGAAATATTTATCTGGCTTTGCAAAAATATTTATCTGTCAGTCATGTTCCATAATAGTGAAATACTCCCAAGTGTTTGTTTAAGATAACTTCCACGACTTTTAATTTGAATGAAAATACTGAAACAGAAACATGTAATGATGTTTGAAAGTGAGAAGGCACAGAAATTTATAAAAGAATTTTCTTAAATATTATTATGCTACCTCTCCAGATGTGTGCAATGCACTAGTATTTGTACTAGTGCAAAGATCATAAAATTATTTTTTAATGTGGCGGAAGTCCTGATCTCCATTGGAACGTCACTGATAGACAGTTTATAACAGCTGATACATTTAGGCAACTGAGAACAATTTTATTCCTACATAGAGTAATATTACAACTGGTTTGGCTGCAATTTATGTCAACACATGCAAAAATTCGTGCATGGTTGCATTTATTGACATATATATTTTAACTTAGTGTTCTGTCTTTTGAATAGACAATTGCAAATTATTTATTTTAATCTTAAGTACAAAAAAATTTAATATTAATCTACTACTTTATCAGTTAATATTACTTTCTATTATGAATTTTAATAATGGGATTATTTTTAAAAATAAGCAGGATTGTTGCTAGGAAAAGATTCTGCACAGGTATTTCAGAGAACCCAGTACAGTGGGGCATATTGAAATTTCTATCCTATGTTTTTCCCAGCTGTCGTTTTTTGCCTGAGTTAGATCCTGCGATATGTGACAGTAGACAAGTACAGCTTGTGGTAAGAACTTGTTTCTTTGTGAGATTTTTCAGAATTCAGGTATTTCCAATCCACACTTTGTGTAAAAAGAGGAGAATTTTTTGATTAATATAATTATTTACTGTTGCCTCTGTTTGGCAAGCAAGTTACTCATTGATAGAGATCAGAAGAAATATTTTAGCACAAGAACCCGTGTTTGTACATAGAGTTCTAGTTTCATGTCTCACACTGAGTTTGTTTTTAAGACATCAAATGCCACTGTGTGTTTTTTAAAGCTTCTAAATCAGCATTTGAAAAAAAAAAAGAAAAAAATAAATATGGTTCAATACCAACTACATTATTTACTAAAATTCTATATTCTTGTCTACTGAACAACTTTAAATATTCTCAAATTCTATATGTCACATAACTAAATCATTTTAATATGCCTTCAGTGTCATTTATTGAAATACAGTAAGTTGGAATTGTATATTAATATGGTAACATTATTAAAAACATTGCATAAAATTAGACTATACTCACTCCATTTTATATATATATATATATATATACACTTTACATTTTATTGCCAAATTAGCAATATTCTTATTGATATTAGTATGTGGGGTTTAAAAGGTGGGGCAAAACAAGAAACTATACAGAGTTAGTGATTTATACTCATATACATGATGTAAGATATTGCATAAAAAGTATTTCCCAGTTAGACGATGTGTCATATGCCTCATTTTGTTCTCTGAGCAATCTTGCCCTTTTCTAACCTCTGTCTTCTTTAGCTTCACCACCTATGCAATTTGCATGTTTTGGAAACAATTCCATAAATTCTTCTAAAATTCACCTTTGAAAAAAATGCTTTTGAGGTTTAGATATTGCTATTACTGTTTTCTTTAAGACAGATTTTGTCAAATATTTTTCTCTGGCATGGGGTGTGTCCAGTTCTTAGGTTCTTTTAAAGTTCTTTTAAAGTTTAGGGGCTGAAATCATGAACCAAGTGATTGTGGTGGGGTTTGATTGCAGCAGCACCAATAGTTATTTGTTAGGCTGAGTCTAAAACAGTAATTAATCTAATTTGAGCAAATCATAATCTAATAATGTTATCTAAATTACATATCATGTAATTATTGGTAAGCATATGTGCACATAGGTAGATTGTATGTTATTTACAATAAGCGGTTCTGTCCACAAAATACTGCTGCAATCCCACAATAGTATTATGTGGTGTGCCCACATAACTGGCAAAGTTATGGAATTGTCACAGCCTGTGCCACATAATTACATAGCTATTCCACATGAATGAAGTGCAGAGAAAATTGAAATAGAGGGTTCAAAAAATAGAAAATGGAATAAAATGTATATCTAATGCAGAAAACAGTACTATATAGGCAATGAAATAATGATGTGGTTTGTACACACAGATGGCTGGAGAATTTTGGGTTTAAAATTTACATGGGTTCTTTTTTAAAGGTTGAAATGTGAACAACTACTGCTTTTGCACAGTAGGTGAGTTAAAAGCTATGAAATCATGATAAAAAGGAAGTTAACACTTAGCTTCAATCATTACCAAACATTTCTGGTAAACCGAAAGAAAGTGGAAAATATACAGTAAAGTAAAAGAAAAAAGAGAAAAAGAGAGAGAAATAGAAGAGGAAAGCATTCCTGGGCAGTTCCAGTAGTTTATTCATATGTCATATGCTCCATCATGAAGTTTCCTGATGTGTAATAGGATCCTTGGATTTTATGTGTTCCATAAGCCTCCATTCTGAAAGTACTAAATTAATATAGTTTTCTAACTGCTTTTTGTGCACATTCCAATAATTTAAAACTTTATTTTTCAGGGATACAAAATGGTATTTCAATTGTTGCATATTAACAGCAAAGTCTTAGCACTTCTCACTGGGGATTATTCCTATGTAGTAACCTGCAGTAAATCTAAGACCGTATTATCTGAATCTTGGTCATTTTGATGATTTTTCTTACTAATACTACCATAGAAGTGCTTAGGAAGGCATGCTGACTTACAGTTTAAACTTACTACTTTAAATTAGCATGATTTTGTTGAATAACAAGTAGGATGAACTTCCTGATTTTTTTTTTATGAAGTTTAATTTACCTACAGGGTTAACCATTTCACTGTTGATCAGTATCTCCAAATCATATATTCAAGATATAAATCATTAAATTCAAGATATAACTTGAATTTAAAAGCGCTTTTTATCTCTGAAGGTTACAGAATATCTTGATAATTTTACACAGGAATACACAAATATACAGATGCAAAGATGTGTTCAAGGCTAAGATTCCTCTTGACTGAACTTAATTTCCAATTAATTGGAAAAAAGGATTTGTAGTAATAAAACCAAGGGCATAAAGTCTGAAGAGTTGACTATGGAGATCACTACAGATGGAAGTCCAATACTACACTCTGCAAAAAACTGTATCAATATCTTAAATTTCTTCCAAATTTTGGCTCTAAGCTATAAATATAAAAGGGAAGGTTTTAATTAGCTTCAGAGGACTTTCAATCAGCTTCTTTACAAACCTGAAATTAAGTTTGCTCCAGTGTTTAATACGACCTTAAATATTACTCTGACTGTAATTGGGTGAAAACACTTATCTTTATTTGAAATAAAATAACAAATAATTTACATCAGAGAGACAGCCAGCCTTATTAAAAGCTATCATATAATCCTGAATATTGGTGTCTACAAGATGATGAAGCCTCAGTTTATATGATGGTAGAGATTGGATACTATGGAAAGGCTATTTGTTTAGAATACTGTGGTCTCCTGGGTCTTTGGGAATTGGGATATTAGAAAACTTTTGAGGTGTGTTGAAAGGTTAGATGGAAATAAGAATGATCAGTTCCGTTGGTTTGAATCTCTCTGAGCATCACAATGATTACATTACTTCTACTAATGAAAGACTAAAAGCTTTCTATTTAAAGATTTTGAATATAGGAAGTTGTCAGAACCTTAAAGCAACTGTAAATATTAAGTCCAAAAAATATAAAGAATTGGCAGGATGAAACATTATTCTTTTCAAAGTTTCTTGACACTGCTATGGAAGAGAAAATAAAATATTGACGTTTACAGCAATAATAGCTTTGCTGCTACCTGTGCAAAGCAAAACTTTAAAATCTTGATCATTAAACAAAAAGCAAGCATTAGAAAACAAGGGATAAACTTTCTGTGCGGACACGAAGGGTATGCAGTCACTAAGGGAGAGTGTAAAATCTCTGTATCTTTGGAGGTTTTGGTTTGAAAATGCACGGGCTTTTTAATGAATTTTACATTAAACAGTGACTGAGTAAAGACAAGGAAATGAAACAGGTCTCCATTTCATCTGAGTTCTCTGAGTTAGACTGGACTACAAAGCCTGTCTGCATTGGTGTAGTGCTGCTCTTGGTACAGTGAGCTAGTTTGAACAGGAAGTCTGGAGATTGTCTCCTCCAGAATAGCCTACAACTTCACAGTAACAGCATTTTCCTGAGAAAAAGGGAGCTGCAGGCTTTAACTCTCTGGGAGTTGAGACCCAGTCTCTCGATACCTGATTGAGTAGTCATGCTACTACAATGTTACAAAAAAGTTTGGTGACATTACTACTAGCACAGTCTTTCCTTTTCTGTAGTTTGTTTGTTTTTATATGTAAAAAGAAAGGGTCTCTACTCAGACACCTAGCTTCTGAAAGACACCAAGATTTTCAGCCCAGATAGGAAGGACTTAATCTGTTTTTCTGGACTCCACTTCTGAAGGTCCAGAGACTAGAAAATTCTATCTTTATGTTTATTACTTCCAGCTGACTGACTCTACACTGGAGATTTTGTAGGTTGTTCATCTGCAGTGTCTTATTTTTCTCAACATTGTTATTGGCCCTCAGTATCTAGTGAACAGCAGAGTTAGATGGCTGCATAGTTTTCATTTTCTTCATGAGTAAGTGAAGTTGTTTCTGCAAAACTAACAATCTACAATTTACAGTGTGTGGTATCTTCCAGGTCAGAGTTTTTAAACTTTGCCCTACATGTTCCCAAAATACCATTTCATTGCTAAAATGAAATATGATTTTCATTTCTATTTTGCCATATTTGTGTGCAGGTAACCTGCCTCATGCCAAAACCCATGACCACGGGATGTTAGAAGTTTATAATTAATACAATACTCTTAGCTAAAGTATAATTAAAATGCTGTCTGATAGTTATGGCTAATTAGCAAAAACCTAAAAGATTAAATTACTCACTGGGCCCTTGTCTGATTGAAGTGATATGTGTCCTGGATAAAACATAAATATTGCAGGAAATAATCCAATATGACATCTCTGACATTCAACTATAACTTAAATTATAGACTGGTCAGTAAATGATCTTAAGCTGTTTAAGGTTTCATCAGCCGTCTGCAAGATTGATTTTCTTCAAAATTACTGTACTAAAATGTTTTCTTTTGTTGTTGCATTGACTCAGATCACAAACCACAATTTTAAGATCGGCTCTTATTTACAAAAGTGCTTTGACATAGTGCATTTGTTCAGCCTAGGCAACAAAAAAGGATTGTGGTATCATTTTGAAGAAGGTTGTTTGACAGACCCTGTTTGTTTATTTGGAGTAATGTGAGCTACATTCAAAAAATGTTATATTTTGTTTCATGATTGTGTACATTCTCTCCCACTGCTTCCAGGCAAGCCCTGTAAGCAGAGAAGACATGGATTTAGAACTTGTTTCTATGACCAGTGGAAGTGCTTTGACTGAGAACAGAGAAAAAAACACGCTGCCACACAGACACTCAACAAGATCTTCGAGTAAGTTGTGGGTTCTTTCAATATCAGTATTAAAGATCACTTTAAAATGCTAGGTAGAACCAAGTGTGCTTGAAATCCTTAATAACACATGCTACTTATCCTTCTGTTTCTTTTTTACCTAAAGCCTTTTCATTAATTTTCTACAGTTCTTTTTAAAAACTGCCTCTTTAATATCAATAGACTTTCCTCTTGTGATTTTAATGGGAAGTTGCCAGTGACATATTCTAGGTCTTCTGATGTTTGAGCTCTTAAAAGATTTTCTTTTCCCTAAATTATAATACAGATTCGGTTCTTTTATCTATGCTTGATTTTTTTTTTCCAAAAGAGCTTTTAAAAATGCTTGTTTTGTTATCTGAATACTAGAACACATATCCTAAATCAAGGCACAGATTTCTGTCGTGTTGATTACCAGTTATGCTGTAGTATATGATCCCACTGAGCTTACTATAGCTCAGTAGCAGAGGATCCCTTTAAAGCCTTATATTTTTACCACTCTAATATCATACAACTTAACAAAATAATATATATATATAAAAAATACAAAAATAATACTTGAAAGTCATAAAATGATAGAATTTTATGTTTCATGTCTTACTTTGCATAACATAACTGAAGAAATGTTAATATATTTCTGATAAGGTCGTACTATATTTTGTCATTTGTGTACAATGTCTTTTTCAAATAACTAAAACTCCAACCCCCCAAAATATGCATTACGAAAAATATAAGCTGTGTTAAATAATTTTGGAAAAGTTATCAAAATTCCTAGAACTTTTTAAGGAGTGAATTTTCTTGAAATGTTTTATATCAAAGTAGAAAATGGATTATTTCATAAATTATATGTAATTACTGAATTGGCTTTTTGATTATGTTTTCATATATGCTGACTTTTCACTTTCAATGAGAAGCAAATTAAAATTCAAGAAAAACATGAAAAAATACTTGATATCTCTATTTTTCTGACATACTTTTTGAAGGTTTTGGAATAAAGATTTATTTACATTATATTAGTTCACCACAGTAACAGTGAGTACAATTTGTTTGTGCTTATTCACTCGATTTGCATTCCTAAAATTAGATTAGATGAAATTTATCATCACAGTCTAAGTTAATTTTATCCATGGAGAAAGAATATGATTTTTTCTCTGTGCCTGCCATCTTAGAAAAGAACAAATTGTGTCCTGAGTTTTCTTGCTTCTCTCCATTGGTTAGTGATGAAGCCACACCATTTAAATTAGATGAGATTCCCAACTGCTAAGATCCTGAATTTAGATGAGATAACTCTAAGCTACTGATATCAATGGCAAAATTATCATTATATTCATATATCCAGAATAGAATGCATGCATATCTTGAATAATTGAGTTAAATAGTATACACTGCATTCATATTAATGTATAACTGCTGTCTAGATTGTAACCTACACTGTAACTCCATCCAGAAAAATAAATAAAAGTAAGCTCTTTTGACAAATATAGGCATGTAGAACTTGCCTATGTTAGGAGCTTGGGAAAGATTTTTTTCTTCAGGAAAGAAAAAAGTGTCATTGTAGTGTACCTTCAATAAGGAGAGACTAGGAAAGGAGCAGGGACAATAGTCAACTGGCAGAGCCATAAGTGTGTGAGAGAGACAGGGGGCAGAGGCGGGAGGCAGGGGGAGAAAGAGAGTTTACAGTAATATAAATATACTTCCAAAAAATACACATCTACAGCATAACTACATATTCACTCTCCTTTCGGTAGTCCAGGAACTATGTTTAAAAAGGCCCTGGTCTTACACCTTTTTACATAAGTTTCTTCATGTGTGTTTATATAAATTTTATCATCATGGATTTGAGAAATTAAACAGTGGTGATACATTCAATGGTAATGCATATTAACCAAACATAACTATTACCTTTGTGTGTTTCGTATGCTGTATATAAACATGTTTGTTACATTAGTTCTGTTTACCAAAGACCGTTGCTTTTCAATGATCAAAAATAAATTATTAGCCCTGTGGGATCCTTAATGTAAATATATCATAAATTTGCCTTTACTTAGAATTTATTTGTTATAAAATGCTTTTCTGTTGTATAGTCTCTCTTGGTTTTGCTTTCTGAAATATTAAATGAAGATGTATCCCTTTTGAGTTAACTTGTTTTTGTATTACAGATTATTATAAAGATTCTGTGACTTCAGAGGTGCTGTCACTTGAATAAATTGTTAAATCATGTTCCTTATATATAACTTGTAATTTAGAAATTGTATCAATAAATTGTTGAGATCTTACAGGCTGGAAAGTGGAGTCTAAAAATGCAAGATAAATGATTCTGAAGTATATTTACTTAAAAATAAAAAAACCCAAATCTATGTGATACTGAAATAAAATGTGTTTTATATATACTACAGGGAAATGTAGTGTGAATGGTCATATCTGTGTAAAGACAAAACATGCAACACTTCAAAGTTATTATACTTTAATTCACGGGGGTTTTTAGAAAGGCTAAGTCAGGATTTTCAGAAATATTTTTGGGAACTTCCCAACTATTATGTACTTTATATATTTTCCAAAGGTGGGTTCTTTGAATTCGGGGTTAAAAAATTTTAAGTCTTTTATAACCCAAATTTACTATTTTTTCTCAAAAAGTTGGATGAGATAGATTAATCCTAAACTGACTTAATTCTGTTCCTTGAAAAAGCAAATTTAATTAAGTAATAAAATAAATGCTTTTAACATTGTATATCTTAGTTTAAGGAAACCATTTTTTTACTTTTAAGTATTTGATTTAGTTCCCTGTTACACATGCAAAGGGAAAACTGACTGTTAATTAAATTGACCCAGTATTAAAAAGTAAAGTTAAAAAAAAAAAATTAAATATAACCTAAAGAAAGAGTAGCCATTTTTCAGTTGGGCTATTTAGTTATCTATCTAATTTAGGACCTTGCTTCTGTTGATGGCCAGTTGTTATGATCTAAGAACTTTAAATATATATATACTACATTATATTCTTTCTGGAAACCATAGTTATTGCTTTATGATCCCAGGTAACTATTTTTTCTATTGCTTGAGCTGATTTTTTTGGGTGCGTGTAGCTGGGGGTTTTTTTTTGTCCATTCTTACCTGACCACTGCTAAAATCTTAATCTCTGTGATACCTAGTCCCAATAAATTGCAAAAGTAGTTGTGTTAGCACGACCTTTTGCTGATTATATTTTCTGCCTTTTATTTTCACATAGATTTACCTTGCTTTTGTAAAAAAATAACAGGGAAAAAAATTCTTTTTCCCCGCTGAATAATATTTCTGTGATACACATACATAAGACATGATGGTTAGTGGCTTACAGTCAGTTATGTAAGATTCAAGTATAGGACCTACGATCACTGGTATTTTTATTAACTCCATAAACATTGGTGTGAATTGCTGGTTGTATTTTCTGTTTTAGTTCTTTAGTTCTTTCCTGAACACCAGTAGTGTGGTCATCACATCCAAGATGGACATAGAAATATTTAGCAAGAATTAGAAGTTAAGGATTGTTTAATATCTGACTAGACAGGACGAATTTTTTATATACTAATGTCCAATTTGTGAATAGGCTATGGCAATCATCAGCTACCGTCTATCATCCCGATCTGTTTCTGGCCAACTGATGTTGGACCTTTAGATGAGTCTCCTATATATTTACATTGTCTAACTGTCATCACAATTTTGTGGTTTTCTTTTCTGTGCAAATTTAAAGTTTTTTTCATTGCACTTGCCTTGGGAACTGCAGTCTTTTGACAGGGATTTCGAGAAGCACCAGAATTTGAAAGTGGAATGCAGTGGGAGCTGTGCCTTTAACCGTTATTTAAATACTGTCCAGAATTCTTAATTCTTTTCTTCCCTGAATTATAGCTTTTCAGAGAGCCTCTGATATCAGTAAAACACTGCTTTCCAGGAAAAAAATTAAATAAATTAGGACCTGAACCTTGTCATTCCTTCATCACTCTTAGTTCAAAAAGTGGACCCACTAAAAAAAAAAAAAATTATTTCTATTTCTCATATAAATTCAAACTTTACTATTTTGTTAGTCAGTGAAATAAAGCTTAATTCTGCATTTCTTACAGTGGAAAGTCTTCCAACTCAGAAAAGAAAAACACGATAACTTTTACTGCAATTTCTTTTTACATCTTTTCAATTCTTTTTGCTTTTAACAGAACGCCACATTGATTTTATTCTTTTTGCCTCCCTTTCTTTGATAATGAGAGTCCTTAGAAAGTCTTCAGCTTTGTTTTAAGCAGTGTATGGTAAAGCTTCACTTAAAAAAATTCTTACTTTCCTGTTCCTTTCTTCTTAGCATCACTATTGTCTATATATTCTAGTTCAAAGACTGCTGTCTTTCATTTGGCCTTTTTAAGCTCTACATGTCATTACTTATATTTTATCCAGGGGTCTCTTGTGCATATTTCTTTCCTTCTTGCTTTTTCTTTTTTCTTTTTTTTTAATGGAGGTACATACATATTTTTCTATGTATTAGTTAACTATCAAACAACGTATACCTAATCTTTTTGAACAGACTACATGATGCTGCTTAATTCACTTTGAGGTTGCATATTAAAAAATTACCTAAATGCAGATTTTAAAAGCCATTTAGAACTTGCTTTCATTGAATTTAACAGGCTAGGGAGAAAAATGATACATGATCTCATGTAATTTCATCATCTGTGTTTTCAATTATGAAAATAATTCAAGAACAGATACACAAAGGCATTTCCTAAGTTTTAAATGCTTAACTTTATAGCCTGATAGTCTTCTGCTAAGGCTTGGGGGTTCTTCAGTGTGGGTGTGGTTTTGTTTGGTTTTTTTAAAGAGAAACCAGGTTAAAAAAAAAAAAAGATAAAAATCCGTTCTGAGACATTGGCTTGTAGTTCACTTAGATACCCACTTAGAACCGTGTAACCATTAGACCAACGACAAGGATTTCTGTCATTTTGTATGAGTAAATAATTACAATTTTAGGTTTCCTTTGCTGTGGGATATTTGTCAAGTAGATTCAAAAATATTTCCCAAGTCAGTGCACTGAAAGGTCCAGTAATGGATGCTGGGCTACTTCAGGTTGTTGCGCTGGATGGTAAAGATGTGTCTATAAGATCTTCTTGCCCAAGTCAGTCTTTCTTTCCTTATCTTTTTCTTCTACTTTTTCTCTTTTTAATTGCTGTCTTTCCCACACCTGTGTTCTGTAATACTTTCTTTTATTATGAATGGTTCTTATTTCTGCTTCTCCAAATTCTTATTTCAGCATAAGCTTCCTCTCCCATCCACTCTTAAGCTTTTTTTCACACATATGCCATGAAGTCTTGGTTTATTTCCAAACATACTGGTCTGATTACCTTTTTCCTCTCGTACTCTGTTCCTTTTGTATCCAGATTATTCCTGACAGTATTCCTCAGATTCACCATCTCCTAGTTTAGACCTCCTCCAAATTTGGCCTGGTTTAATGTACTGTTTAGGCAGATTTTGAGTCCAGACTCTTAATGTACTTACTCTTTGTGTTCTTCCTTATCATCACCTGTATTTTCACTACTTTTAATTATGTAAGTTCTGAGAATTAGGGACCATCTAGTGCCCCATAATTCATCATCTTTATTCTTACTCTGTTCCCTTTTGCCAATTCACAACTTTCTTCTTCCCTATATTTTTCTCTCTGCTCTGTGTCAGTCTATCTGTCAAGTCATTCTAGTCTCTTGTGCCAGCTGTGCCAGGGTATTGTTTGCCAAGTTAGCTTTAGTTTCTTCTACCTTGATTCCAAGTCAGTCTCATCTCTTCTGAATTTTAGTTCCAGCCCTCTGCCTCTTCTCTTAGTCTCCTTCCTATAGGAGCTTTGATTTTGATTTTCTCCATGGTTCCTGTAGCTATGCTCCATCTGCCACAGACAGCATGGAACAAACAGACTTTTAAGTTCCCTGACTTAGCATGATCTTCAACCTTTTCTTTAAGAAGTCTTGCTTAGCTCCGTATAGTGTCATGGTAAAGCATGTTTCCATACTGGCTGATATTTTAGTGAATATAGCCCAAAAAATCAAGAACTCCTTCTCTGATTATGGAAAACCTTCAATTTGTATATAGTTGATCCAAATTTGGACATATCCTAAAAGGAAGGCTCTGTTACTTGTCAGATTTCAAGTCCTGCAGGAGCAACATAAATATTTTGTGTATTTTCTTAGAAGTGACCAACGGTTCAAAAACTTCTGCCAAAGGCATATACTCAGTATGTAAAATTTCATCCTAAATGGTCAAAATTGGGGAAATAGATAAGGAGCTGAAACACAAAATAAATTCTGAGCTTTAATAACCAGCGGTGCTGAAAGTCCTGTTTGTAGTTAAAAAAAATGTTGTATTTTACAGGAATGTATTTGGAGCACTATGGTCATTATGTTTACTTTAAGTGTGTGGAATGGAAATTAATAAATGTTTATAAATTAATCTTGTAAATGCTTATCTCTCTGAACTCCTTCATGTGACTCAGTCACATTTTAGAGTTCAGATTATTCAAGTATGTAATTATCAGCAGGATCTAGTTAGAACAGCATCAATGTTTGATAAACAAAGAAATTTAAGTTCATGGTTTCTACCAGATTTTAAAACTAGTCTCTAGTCCTACCAATGTGAAGTCAAGAAGATTTATAGACAAAATTTCTCATTTACTTACAAAAAAAAAAAATTAATTATGAGTATATTCTGTCTTCAAATCTCCATACAGCAAGAAGATATATCTTTACATATCATGTGGGATTTCATATAAGTTCCTCCTGAGGCTTTTCAATGCTATTTAAATATAATTTTGAATTAAAAAGAATATAAAATTGCAACACAATAAATTTTTTATGTAAACAGTGCAACTAAAAAACAAATTTGATCCAACTTCAGTATAGGCATAAGTAACATTATTAAAAAATAACTTTTCTGATATTGTAGTGTTTACCTTTTTCACAGACCTGCTGAACCTACCTTCTTTTCAGAGCTTAAATTGATGTAAATGCTTTGCTGCTGAGAATTCGTTCTGGTCACTTTCATTAAAATGTTGAAGTTTTTTCTCCATGCCTTCTTATGCTGTATTTGCTTTTAAGTAATACAATATGGTAAAGACTTTGAAATAAATTATATCTCCAGACACACAATGTTAGGTGGATCGATAAATACCCTATGACGTCTACTATGCATCATAAAATTTCTATCATAACCTGTTTAACAAAGCTTTTCTTCTTGGACACCAAGAATTTGATTCAAAGCATTTTACATATTGCATTACTTATCTAAACAGAGGATATGTAAGCCTTAACATTTGTTAAAAGACCCAGGCTTTAACAAAAAAAAGACCAGAACAAATCAATAGCAGAAAACAGATTAAACAACCAAAAAGTGACTGCTTAGAAATAGAAGCATGTGAAGTTACCCCAAGACAAGCTTTCAGCACATACTCAAAAGAAATGGTTATTTGATATATACAGGCACCTGAAAGTCTTTCAGACCATTCTGGAGCTTCATATAGTAAACTGCTACAAGTAAGAGAATGTACAGGCTGCTACAGTCTGTCTTCCAAAGACTGCTTTGGGACAGGAGAAATCAAATTGCTTTTTTGGCTAAGATTTGTTCCCACATCAGTTGGTATTAGAATGACCATGTATTGTGTTAAATTATACTTAATACACTTGCCAAGTTCTATTTAATTCTAGTACAAGTAATGGTAATAATAATAATAGTTATTGTTGTTGTCAAAAATATCAGTACTGTATATAGTAAACCTAATGTAACTGTTCAAATTTATGTTTAGTAAAGATACTTAGCTTATATGCAATTAATATATTTAATTTATATTCAGTAAAGATAATATCATGAAGCAATGTGAATCTTTCTGTTGTTGCCCACTACAAATACATTTAAGGAACATAACATGAAAGAAAAGTGTTATTATTATGGTTGCAGTTATTCATAAATCACAAATACACGTGTGCATACCTATATGTGTATATATGCATATTAATTAAATATATGCCTTACAGATATCCTTATATTTATAGCAAAATATGATGGTAAATGTCACCTTTTATTTTATCAGTCAAATAATCTGATAATAGTAATTGTTTTTGGTAATATATGCTAATATGTTAACCATTCATTTGCAGGACACATTGTAGTTAAGAGGAAAATGGAGGTATTGCAAATCCAAACTCTCTGTAACAACTGTTCATACCATCATTAATGCTGTAAGAGAAATATATGAAATTCCTCAAAAAAACCCAAAACAACAAATATAAGTGAAACAAATATAATAAGGATTCGGCTGCCTATTAATTTTGATACGTTTGGGGGATTTCAGTTTGGTTTTTGGTTTGGGTTTTTTTTTAGAAAAACAAGACTGTACTTTTAAGGAACATTTCTAGGTTCAGTGTATTAATTCAAAGTGGCATTTTTGTCCCTTACCAGGCTCTCATCTTCTGTCATCTCCTCGATCTTGACAAAATTCTAACCATTTGGTAATGAAACTGTCTTTATTGAATATTTCTGAAACAATTGTCTGTTTGAAAACTGTAGAATCGGAAAACCTGTTGTAAACCCAGGTATTGACAACAACTCCAGAGGTTTTTTTTAATTGACGTGCAATTATTTTTACTTCTTGCAAGATTCTACCTAGATGCTTACTTTACACTTAAGTACAAAAATGCTCATACCTGGATTTTACCTGGAATAGCAAAAGACATGAAGTAAAAGTAAGCATAATAATTTGTGGCCACATGTATGATCAATCAGGTAAATCCTATATATTTGCAATGCATTCCATTCATTATTGGATTATCATTATTGAATTAGATATTAGGAAAAAGTTTTTCACTGAAGAGGTGGTCAAGCATTAGAACAGGCTGACCAGGAAAGTGGCAGAATCACTGTTTCTGGAAATGTTCAGAAAACATGTAGATGTGGTTTAGTGGTGGACTTGGCAGTGCTGGGTTAATGGTTGGACTTGATGATCTTAGATGCTTTACAACCTTTATTATTCTATGATTCTATTCCTATGATTCTATTTCTATTTCATTTTTCTTTCTGTTTGGTCTTGCATTAACTAGGAGAAAGAACTGCATATTTGACTAATACCTTCATTGTAAATGAGGTTTCCTTGCTTCATGACACAATTTTTCAATCATAAATAACATTTAAGACAGAAGCAGTCTGTGAGTATAGTGTCTAAGAAATAGTTATGATAGGAATAGGAGTAAGAAAACTGCACTATGCTGATATGAGTCGTATCTGTGCTTGAGAATTCTTCTTCAGGGAATAGACTGTTGGATTTCCATGCCAGCTCTGTCTTTCATCACTCCAGTTAGACCAATAACTGGAACAGCAGCATTGACAATAATACCCATCTCTTAGTAGTGTTTAGTAGATATCAAAAGTGCTTTATCAGAAGTGCAAGCATAATTATGTCACTTTCAAAGATGGAAAGAGAGACATACAAAGGGAACGATTTACAGTGATTTATAACAAACCTGTCTTGTAGATACTTCATTCCGAATTAGTTGATCACTCTCTACAATGGTTTTATTTTCTTTGGCTGAAAGTGCTGAGATCTGTCTGAAGGATGGAAAGAAAGAGTATGCTTTAAATTGGTTTGTCTAGGTCACAAGTGTTAATAAAGTTTAAAGCAGACCCTACGAAATCTAATGAGACTAGAAAAAGAAAAAGAGACCCATGACTGTCAGACTTTGGGAGAGCCTCTGATTTGTTAAACCCACGTTCAAAGGAATAGAGAGTCAACACCTTTAGAGTATCTGGGATTTTTGTGAAAATACCTTCAGGCTGATGAAGTTATCCTGCCCTATTACTGAGGGTCTGCAAATCTTGAACAATGATTCTCACCAACATATAAAATGTTGTTTTGTCAGACAGCTTATATGCTGATTATAATTGCATATATGCAAGATTAATAATTTATTACATTTCTTGCACAAAATATTTGACTACTCTACCCTCTAAACAATGTGTAAAGTAGTTACAATCAAAAAATAAAAAAATAACTTCGTGAACTTTTGACTCTGAGATTTAGGCAAGCAGAATTCATGCTATGATAGATGTGAATGTTATTCTGCCAAAATAAAAGGATTTATTTTATGAAGACTTTTCGCAAGTTTCTTGCAGCAAATTACAGCAGGTCTTTGAAACAACAATATACATTTCATACTAATGTAAGAACAATATATCCCTTCCAATTGCATGTACTTTTGAGTTGAAAGCCAGAAAACTTGCATATAGATTTCTGAAATCCATCCTAAAAATGATATTTAGCAGTACACAGAGGTTCATAAACAAGTGAGGTTGTTAATACAGAAATAATCCAGATCAGGCAATTAGGATGAGTTTGATTGACTGTCTTACTGCATTGACTCTTTTACTTCTAGACTAGTTTTCGAATTCATTATTGATAGGCTTCTTTTAGCTTTGTATTTATTCTGCTTTAAAAATAATGTAGTAAAAAACATTTTTTGTCAAAATATGGAAAGGAAAAGCTGGTATGTTTAGTTTACCTTTATTATCGATACAATCTTGAAGATAAGTGCATAGGAAAAGTAGTCACAAGCTTAAGTTAGCCCCAAACTTCTTTTCCACTTTAAACATGCAATAGCAATTTCCTTTCTTTTTATTATTATTTTAACAAAGAACATATTCCAATCTTAATTCTTTTTGTTGTTTAACAATGTTTTCAATTTCAGAAAATATTTCTTTAAATTAAAGAAAGCATGCAATTTTAAAAATATTATTACCATGTTAGATTTATTTTAAAGTTTCACTAATTAGACACTTAATTTACTAATTTGAGGGTTTCAGCCTTCAGTGAATATGTTATGGTTCCCAGGCAAAATAATTAATGAAAAGTTTACTGCTTGATTAAATAATATTTTTTTTGCTCTTTAACAAAAGAGCACTGCACTGGAGAGATCTACTACCATTTGAGGTGTTAAATAATCCAAAGGCAGAGAATCTGGGAATTCTGTAGAGGCAAGACATTGGTACTTTAAACCTTTAGGAGGTACACCTAGAGTAAATTATATATTTTAAGAAAAAAGCAATTGACTACATTTGTAGGGCCATAAGAAAATGAATGGAGAAAATGTTAATAATACTTGAAAGCTCTTGATTGCCAAAAGAGAGAACTGTTTAGTAAGATACATTTGCCATAATTTAAGAATTCACAAGAAAGGGAGCTCTAGGCTGGGAAAAGCTCCTGACATTTAGATCTAGCAGGCTACAGAAAATCATCCATGAGAAAACAAAAAAACTCTTACTCTTTGAAATTTATAGCTATGTTGTATATATTAGTACATAGAATGATATTCAGTCATATTTAAACTTTGTTCTAATTTTTTGGGACAATGTATTGTGAGAAATTTATTTTGCTATTGAGAAGTACTAAAAAGTTAAACTATCAAAAATACTTACTATAAATATATAGTTATTATTATTTTCCTTTGGTAAGCGGCAAAAAGATATTAATAAAATTTGTATTTGATGAGTTATCATTAATTATATATATATATACATATATATATAAACAGCTGAACTGCTGTACTGTGAATATCGGATCATTCTCTTGCAAAGTTTTGGTTCTGTTCCACAGATGCCAAAGAAAGATATTTCTGGGCATAAAGTGTTCATTTATGCTAAACAAATATCATACCTCTAGTCAAGCCTACTGGTTATTTTATTTACATAATTGGTTTAAGTATTTTGTAGAAACTATTGTCTAAATTACTCAAGCATCTGTATGCGTGACAGTGAAAGTGATTGTTTCACGTATTTCTGTGTTTTCTTAAACTTGCTGTGGCACCATCCAGCATCTAAGTTTAAGTATACCTGGACTTTGAACAAAAGAAATCTCTCTTTTATTCAGTTTAATATAGTAAAACAATAACTGTTAATTAGATATATCTAATTGAACTAGTTCTCCATCTACTTGAAGTATGAGTTTCTGTGTCAAAAGCATTGAGTATCTCTGTAAGTGTTTAAGTGCAAAATGGACAGACAATTGCGCTTTTAAAAATATAATAATTTTGTGTAGTAATTTTAGTACACAAAGGAGTTTATTTTTTTTTAAGTACTGCATTGTGAAAATATTTGTATTACTTTTAAAAGTGAGCAATACATAATTATGAAATTTTGTGCTGTCAAATTAAACATGACAATTTTATCGTCTTAAAAAAGAATGTGATACAGTGAAATTTAGGGAGTTCTGGTTGGTTGGTTTTTAATTTCACATGTCTGTTTACTGTTTAGAAAAGAATATTTCTACTCCAGAAAAATCCTGTTTGGGTCCATCTCGTAAAGAACGGATATCATTTCGAGACCATCCAGTGCAGCTCAGCGGAGGATGGGGAGCAGGCAAAAAAAGGCAAAAGCTTAAGAATATTAGCTGAATTTTTGAGATAATTTAACTAGTTGATTAATCAAATATGGAGAGCATATGGAGACCTGTTTCTTTTTAAGCCAGTGAATATCAATTGTTGAATTTTCGTTTATAACCAATAAACCAGTTTCAGTTAACAACATTTGACTTATTTTATTATCCACGGTTACAGCGGTTTGGGTTTTGTGTTTTTGGTCGAAGTATTTTATACCTGTCAGTAAGTTATCATAGTTTGTGTTTTCAATTGCTTATATGTTCTTGTGGTGTAGAATGCAGAACTGATTAACTCTACAAGGTTTGTTATACAG
Organism: Lepidothrix coronata; assembly: GCF_001604755.1. Lineage (NCBI taxonomy): Eukaryota > Metazoa > Chordata > Aves > Passeriformes > Pipridae > Lepidothrix > Lepidothrix coronata. The sequence continues at coordinate 4,560,069 of NW_016690189.1, forward strand.
TGACTAAGTTTAGGCTTACTTACAAGAACTGGATGAGAAGTCTAAATGTAATAAGGGTTCGTGTGATGTATGTCACATATTGAAACACTGAATTCTCATTTTCTCACTAAATAAAATACATGCTTGCAAACTGTGTTGTGAGATATAACAGCCATCAATGCTATTCTTAGAGAAGTCTATTTAGAATATTTTACTGAAGCAGCAAAAATTTGCAGCAACCTACAAATGGTGAGAATGCACTTTTTTTAGGAATATGAGAAGTCCTCTAGATTTTTCATCATAAATTATTGTCATAATACGATAAAGCAACCTGTTGTAATTTTATACTTTCAAATACTTCTAACGGTTTCCTAGAGGATTAAAGAAAAAAAATAATTTAAAAGGTTCCCATTTTGTTCTGGGGTAATGATAAATTAGACCTACATGACACTGATAATGCAACTTAATTTGTTCATGTAGCCACGCTCTTCAGACTGATGTGTAAACATTTTGTGGTGCAAGGAGATCTAGAGAAAGAGAAGAGAAATAGTATTTCAACTATTCACGGGTATCTAACTCATTACTTCTAGTGAATGCTTTGTTCATCAACATACAGGACAGATTTCAAAGCCTAACATTATTTTAGTGTTTTCCACTTTAAGGGGAGAAGTTGCTAATTGAATCTAGGGAAGGCTGTCTTTGATATTTACTTGTCTGTTTTTGTCCAATATTGTGAGCCTCAACGCCCTACAGACAGAGAAAGAGGTGGGGAAGGCAATGGGGCTTGAAAATTTAGTAAGAAAAGAACATAAACTCTTATGTTGTGGCAGTTTTTAAAATGTACTTACATTACTTGTGACATTATTTTGTGAGGTGCTTTTTATGCTAACATACACATTTGTATGGTTTAAAAGCAGTTATCTCCAATTTTGTGAATACTCACATTAATTTTCAGATAAAAAGATGGCTGATCTCATGGAAAACCTCCAGTAAATAACCTTGCTTGTTTGAGTCAGTGTCCTGTTTTTATTATCATTTTACATTTGAAAAGTCAGTGCAGCCTACTTGAAAAAAGATGTCTTGGCCTTTCTGGGGAATTATGGTCAGTGAAGATTGCTTGACCTACCTGACTGTAGAAATGCTGCAGTTGTCAGCAGGATATAAAATATCACTAGATGATTCTGCTAGCTAGTTGGTTTCCCAATGTATGTAGTTAGTGTTAAACTAGATTTCAGAATCTGCAGTATAAATACTATTAAATGTCACCCCCAAAGACTGGAGCTTTTATGATTTCCATTTTAACATCAGATTTGTAAGTTTTATAGGAAAACAATTGTTATTTCAAAATGTCTGCTGCTACATGTGGCAGTGTGTGTAACCACTGTTACAGGTGTTAACTGGAGATCCAAATACAAAATCAAGCAGTTCACAATTTGACATTTCTTGCAAATTATCCCCTCTATTTGTCTAGAGTAGCCATAATATACTGCACATCACTAGAGCTGTAAATAAGATACTTCAGATTTTGTGTACCTTTCTATATCTATATCATCTATATCATCTATATCATCTGTATCATCTATATCTCTATCTAGCTGTATATCTAAAAACTACCTTCTGTATAAAAGTTATCAGACCTGGTGTCTTTTGTTTTCCAAGTGTTTCTGAATAGGAAATACGGCCCACCCTAAATAAAATGTTTTGGCAGCATTTTTAAAAGCATTCTATTTTGCAAAGGTAAAAGGTAGCTTTTTAACATACAATTTACTAAATTACAAATCAGAATGGCAATATTCGCTGACAGGCCTTTTTGGATTTATAATATGCTTAGTCTGCTATTCCATGAGTTGATATTGTTATGCATAGGTTAAGTAATATACTCAACACAAATGAAATTATAAAGTATGTCAAAACAAGTTGCTGTTTTCATTACGCAACATTGCAATGTGTAATAGTATGAGATCTTATTATTGTATCCAACACATTTTTCTCAGAATTGCAGTGTTGAAAATACAGTGTGTCTGATCAAATACAGAAAAACGTGCAAGGTGCAACTTCTGTTCAAGCTAGCATTCAGGAATAAGGCGAAGCATGCCTTGCTGTTCATAGTCACATCTTACAATATGTAAGCTCAGAGGTAACACAAATGATACACATGGTGGATATTTATGGCATGAATTTTTCAAGCCCTACTCTGCAAGCAGTTTCATGATTTTTTGTGTCTTTTGGGGATTTTCTTTTCCTTCTTTCTTCTACATTTTATTTTTGTTCTTCTTTTCTTTCATCTACCCCCTGATGCAGCAATTCCCATTTAGGACAAGAACATATTCTGAAAAGTAAATTTCTCCAGCAGTCTGCACTGATGTTGGAGTGTCTGAGTCACAGTGACAGTCCAGCAAAGCCTGCACCACAGGTCCCCAAAACTCTGTTTCTGGATGGTGCTCCAGACTTCTTTGTGGCTTACTAGCTTCATCTCCTCGACCCTTTTTTCTGTTCCCTGTAGATCTTTTAGGAGGAGGGACGTCATATGAATAAGCTCTTTTAAAAAATCTTCCTTGGATGTATGAAGCTTGAGACTCAGAAATGTGGAAAAGAATTCATTAGAAATTAAGGAGAAAGCAACTAAAGTGCATTTATGCATTGAATCGTTGATGGATGTCATTCCCCAAATTGGAAAGCTTTCTGGGAGCTCTCCTGAAGGGACCCCTGATGTGTCTTTTCCCCTGCAATTTACCTGAAGGTATGCACAGTAGTTCTTTAAATCCTCTGTTGTTTGAAAGGGGATATTAGGAAAAACACCTGCGGCAACAAAAAAAAAGCTCCCCAAAATGCATATTCTCAATGATAACCAAGTGCTAATGGCACTAATCACCCACACCTGAATCACAAAACACGGGCAGATTTTCCTACTTAAATATTCAGACAAGGTAACCATGCTGACTCAAAAGATTGTTGCTTGTTTTATCAGGTATGTAAATAGCCAATGTATAGCATAGACACTGCTTTGGTGCAGGCTGAGTTGGTGTCACATTTTGACTGAGTAAATCATTATAATTAATTATTAATAATCCTATTATTCAAACATGCATTCGTTAAAGGTGTGTCCACTGTACATTTTTCAAAAACATGCCACAGGTGGAATCCAAATCTAGCCTCTGACACATGGCTGCAAAACTGCCGCTTGGTCTTCCATTACAACTGTTAAAAGCACTATGAGGAATATATTGGATTAATATCCTTTTGATTTTAATTTCAAATTATTGTGATAATGACAATGTGTATTTATGAAGGTACAGTCTTTCCTTGATACACACTGAAATAATAAGCAATCTTTATTTTCTTTAGTGAAAAAAACCCACATGAAAAGTAATATTACCACATGGCCCCCAAAAGACAGGAATAGAACTAAAAATATATTATGAAAGATTGAGTAGCCTGATATTACATCTGAGTTTCAAGCAGTTTGTTCTTAGCTTCCCTAGTTGGGGAAAAAAACCCCAACAACCAACCAAACAAAAAACCCCAGCAAGCTAAGTTGTTTTGTTTATGTTTTGTTTATTTCTTTTTACAATCATAAGTGGAAAATGAACTATTTTATAGGAGTTTGGAAAAGCATAAGAGCCTTGAATATTAATCTGTCACTGCAGGAGTTTCTAGAGCCTGTGTGAGGAATGTATAACTATACATTCATATATACTTTCATATATTCTTTCGTATAAATGGGATGCCAACTGGTCATGGATGTAGCTGTGGATAAGTAGGAATGGGACAGCTCTTGCTTCTCACACAAAGTCTTACAAATATGCCTAGAGTAGGGAAGGAGATTGGTATGGCCTGCAAGTAACAAGTAGACTAAAGTAGCTGTTGCATCTTGTGGAGAACTGCTTTCCTGGTTTCCAGGGTCAATGATGGACAGAAAAATGCCCTTGGCTACATCCAGAAGGCACTCCTTTGAGCCCCAAGTTGTGCTGAGGGTTTGTTAGCAGTAAAATCTTCATTGGAGTTCATGAAGTTTCATGATGTCAAATGATCGGAGACTGGGTTTCCAAAAGATTTTTAGTAGAAATGCTGTGTAACAGCCCCAGACTGACCATCCTTTCAAGGACTGGAAGTTGAAGTGAATGACATTGTGAACTACACTGTTATTTACAGAGCATTTTGACAATTGGATTGTTCTTTATGAGCACAGACGGACTGCCTCAATTTTTTTGGTGAGAGATGCTGACACGACTAGTTAGCACATATGATCTCTATCCACCAAGGTCTAGCATTTGTTCCTCTCCTGGTCTTCATTCAAATGCTAGATAGGTTTATTTGGAGTTAGTAACCTTTTCTTAGTTGATTGATTGCTATTTATATAATGCTTTTTTTTTCTTGTTGCATAAAGCATTACATAAGCCAAATACACAGGTAGATGTAAAATTACTTCTGACTGAAATGCAATTGATAGCTTTTTAACAATAGAGCAGGTAAGAGCGTTTTATGTTATGCTGGTTCCACTAAGATAAGAAGTGATTAAAAACGTTTACTAATAGCTAAAGGTCGGGTTTTATTTATTCCTATCTTATTCATTTGTTAATTTTTTTTTTTTTTTGACGAGGCGCTACTTCAATCCTGAAGGTAAATAAGCACCACCAAGTAGCTGAGCCACAGCCAACGTGGTGTACAAATATCCTGAGACAGAAGACAGCTTTTTAGGAGAGATCGCTATAACTGTTTAGTTAAATTCTAATAATGGATAGGTGCCTCTGTTTCAAGACAGCTTAATTTTCTGTGCTTGTGAGCCATGCTATGAAAAAAAGGAGCATACAAAAATAAAACGGGCTCTATGTTCCTGCAGCATTCCTATCATGAGATGAGAGCTGCCCCGTCCAAATGGCATATTTTCTGCTACCGTCACCGCGTAGGGGTGGTTCGAGAGGTTCTTCATTGCAAGAACACAAGTTAAGCCGTGACCTTGACTCTCATTTCCCTGATACGTTGCCATTTGTGTGATTGAATACATTTTCCTTTAAACGACGATGTCCTTATTGTGAGAAAAGAAGGCGCGCTGCGGGATTAAAAAAGCACAGCTAGGCGAGAAGATAATACATCATCCACGCAGTCTCAAGAAGTGGTAATTTCTGGTGTTTTTTTCTCTTCCCTCACAGTTTACTCTTAATTTGCAGGTTCTCTGCTGCGGCGCGCTAAGCGGCTGCGGCCAGTGCCAGCCCGGAGCGGCACCGAGGGGCTGTGCCCGGGAAACCGGCAGAGAAACTGGCTTCCATTTCACGAGCGACAGCTTCATTCTGCAGTGCGGGTTCAGCCTCACTGAGTTCTGCGCGACTTTTGACTGAAAATAAAATAAATTACCGAAATAAAAAGAAAAGAAAGAAAAGCATCAAACAAAACAAACCCCCAAAACAAGAGCAAAGAGCTGCATTTTATGCAGCCCCTTCATGTTTATGCCTTTTTCATTGACTTTTAATTGCAGGTAATGACTCGAGAAGTTGTTGCCTTTATGTAATGTACAGCCTGGCCGTGTGCCGAGTTACGTTCAGAGCCTCGGCCAGGGCGATGCGGGAAGGATTTATCCCTGCTCTGGGGGGATGCACTGGTTGTGGTGATAAGTGGTCCAAGGGGCGACTTGCTTTCACCTGGCCCGCACCTCTTGCCCTGCGAGCAGGAGGTGAGATAGGGATTCATGCTTATCCAGTTTCGCGTTACCTGATTACTTGATAACATGAAACATTTTATACTTTGCCGCAGCACAAATGCAAACACAAATAAGAGATTTGCCTGCTGGGTAATGTCACCTCCTGACTACCCATCACTGCCTGATACCTTCTAAAAAGAGCCAGCTTCCAAACGGGCTAGGGAGAATGTCTCCCGCGGTGGCATATGCCAGGTACGGGTTTTGTCGGGAAAAGTGAAATATTTGGAGGCAATTTGTAATATAGTGGATTAATTTTGATTGCCCAGGGTAGAAACAAAAAGAAGACTGTCTCTAACCATAGGCTGGGGGCTGGCTTTATTTGCCAAAATCAATATTTGTGTGGAAAGCTTAAAATATGTTGTTTTTCCAAGAGCTGAAGTTTTAAACAGGGGGAGGAGGAGGAGGACGCCCATGAATGAAATATTAGCAGCATATCGGTTAACCACTAAGTTCTTTTTTGTATTCATCGAACCGTTTCTGGTAAGAAGGGCAAGAGTCTAAAGACTCGGGGATAGATGCTCCTTAATGCAGGCTAGCATTTCAAAAGATACAGGCAGCTCTCAGCAAGTGACAAAATAAGGCTGAGACTGTACAGAGGCGGTGCTGAAAGACCGGAATAAAATTGCTCTGTGGCTTTCTACATCTCTGAATTACACATTTTTAATCGGATCTAGCACACATCGCATGGGGGTAAAAAAAAAAATGCATAAAAGCAAGGATTCTTTTAAACGAGGTAGACTTGAAAACCGGCAGTCCCTGTCAAAGCAACTCAATGCATCCGTTTGTTAGTGCCTCCCACTTGAACAGGGATCTATTTCTTACCCCTGTCCCTTCTGTCTCACACCTTCCTTTAGCTTCGTGCTTAGAAACTAGAATATCGACCCATATTTCATACCTTAGAAGAAACCAATTAATCTGAGATGACAAGGCAGCCCCCCACACACACTCTTCGGGCCCCTCGATACATTCAGAGCCTCGGGTCGCTACGGTAGTGTAGCCCTTATATTTTCGGTATTGTCCCATTACTAATTAAACTGCCATCAGGGAAGGCCTTGCTTTTGATTTGCTCTCTTGCAAAGATGCGCTAATGCTCAGTGCCCGACAGTCCAGAGCTTGGCTGGTTCGCGGAGGGAGAGCGAGAAGGGGTAATTTAGTCAGAATTGTTCACTTAAAACTCACAACTCCTTTCGGGGAGCGTCCCCTCCTTGGAAATAAATTCCGGGGGTGGGGCTGGGGGGAGAAGACCGTTCACCCGTAACATTCTGCAAAACCCACTAGTGAGCTTTTTCACTTCTAGATTTTTCTTCTAAGGCGTCTATTTCTATGATATGAAGAACAGTGTTTGTCTTTGCCTTGCGAATATCTCTATAATTTGTAGGCAATCTCGGCGGAGTGGGAGTGGGGAGGATTTGGCTTCCGAGCTGCTGCAGCCCGACTCGGCCGGCGCCGCCAGCAGGTTTGTCCTCTGGCGAGGGCGGGAGACAGCCACCTCCTCCAGGGCTGCAGTCAGAGCAAGTCTGTGCTTGTCTTCCCTAATATCCCGCGTAAAAAGTCAGATCCTACTCTTATTCGAATTGCAGGTTGGGGTGGAGGGAAATTGAATACATATATCGGATCCAGGAAGTATCTTTAGGAGCAGATCTCTTCTTGATGTGCCAAACTGCACAGGGCTTTGAGTCTCACAGCCCAACTTTCAAATCCTTTCTAAACTTGATAAAGGGCTATAATAGCAGTCCAATGAAGTATAGATTAAATTCTTGTATGATTTGTTTTTATAGCACATATGTAAGTAGGATTCATTATAATTTAAACTAGATCAAGATAAGAGATTAATGCTTTTATAGAGCATCTCTGCTGAGATTTCCTATGGGGCTAAGATTAAATCTACACATTAAAAATTATCTCGTTCCATTTCTTGTTGAAAAAAAATATTAGGTGGTTTAAGAACAGTGACTCCATGTCAGAAGAAGAAAATTGTCGAGGTTCGTCTAGCTCCGACAACAATCGTGCTTTCCTAACGGGGTAACTTTCCTATTCATCAATTTCTTGTCTCCCCTCTGAATATGCCTTTGAGGATTCCATGTCGGAATCGTGCAGATGTCACACAGGAAACCCCCCAAACAGCTAAGGTACTGTCAAAGTGCCAAACAACAGGAACCGTGAAATGATTGCTGTCGTTACGTTTGGGATGGTTTGTGGACTAAACCTGGGAACTTCTGAACCTCGAGCCTGGCTGGAAAAGTGAGAAAGGCTGCAGGCTCAGGCCCACCTAATGAGACGCGACACACCGCTTTCCCTGTGCGAGGTGAACGGAGCTCGACAGATTCTTCCGCTGCCCACGCAGAATTTAAATTACCGAGTAGAAGAGTAGTCGACTTGCTCTTACACTTTCACTGATCTCTGAAACTACATATCCCAGGTATTTGGTAAAGTCATTCCAAATAGTGTCAATTAAACACTTCCTCTACAAACGGAAAATCTCAAAGCTACCCACGTACACCAGAACCGATTTGCTCAGGTGAACAAAACCTGCCTGTTAGGAAGAAAGTTCGTTAAAAGGGGACCTTTTAGCAGCCTAGCTGCAGAAATCCGGAACACAATCTTTATTTTCAGTGATTAAAATAGTGATGCTTCACATACTTTAAAATAAATAATAGTGAAAAAAAATAATAAAAAGGAGATCCAACCGTCCCCAAAACTCAACTTCTTGCAGTGTTGATTGAGAGGGAATGCACTTCTTTTTACTGCCAGCAACAATATTTCGCATTATCCTTCTCACAAACAGGATGTCTGGAAAATTATAACTCAGCCAAGCTAGATGTTGAATCTAAAATTTGCAATTTGTCACATTCCACTGGGAGGGAGATATGGAGCGAGTCGTGGAGTGTCTTTTTACACCTTTTTTCGCCTCCGCAGATCAGGTCGGTTCCTAGGACCGCGTGGTGGAGACCAAAGTGCTGGTTTCTCAGGCAGTCTCTGTGGAGCCTGCATCCAACTCATGCAATAAAATCTCTGGATCTGAACGTGAAATGAGCTGCTAGGTAAAGCCTCAGCAGGGAGAACAGAGGGCTAGTGAAAATACCGAACCATTTGAGCACCTGTTTTTCGAGATAGACAGTTCTCTTTGTGTTTCAGGAACCTTCCTTTTCCCCGGCAGCTATTGGGATGCTTGATCCTATTCAAGAGAACGCATCGCTTCCTTTCTTCCCCTATAACCAGCCCTCAGCGCCCCTCACTGCGGGGCCATCCCCC